>NC_036654.1:4585859-4610256 GCF_002806865.2 Cucurbita pepo subsp. pepo | reverse complement strand
AAAAAAAAAAAACGCATCAAATCAAGTAATCATAAAGGCCTAATTCTCAGACCCAAATGCAGTAACAAAGTTCAAACTTTTATTGAGAACTTTTTACAGAGCTGAACAAAAACAGGCAATGAATCAGTATAACCGCACAAAGGACATTCTCACCATAGGTGAATAAAAATATAGAAAAACAATCAAACCAAATTTCCAAAAAGAAAGGAACGAAAAATAGTTAAAAGATATAGCTCACTGATATGAATATCTATAACCTCCTCTTTGAGCTGTTCATACTCTTAGTAGAAGCCTCAGGAACAGAGAATTCAGAGTGTATGTCCATGAAAAACCTGTCCACAATTTCAAGATAAACAGGACTTCTTAAGCGAGAGTAGTAATGAATTGCTTCTTCAATATCCAACTCTTGTTCCATATCTCCTCTATCCAACATCTCCAATTCCTTCATTTTTTGTACTAATCCATCACTTCTCCTACTACAGCTTTTAACATCACCTTTTCTGAAATGGGTATTTCCTTGTTTCTTCTTCTCTTTCACAGCCTTCTCTTGTCTGATCCTTGGAAGGCCTTGTTCTTCTTGTTCCTTCATGTTTTCCTTGGATGTTCTCACACTGCCTCTGTCAATGCTTCTCTTTGCTGCTTTATGCAGTGTGGACTGCCACTCATCATAAAAATCAATGTAGATTCTCTCTGTTGGATGGGTATGCTGTGGCTGTGGGTTTCCTTTGCTGCATGGAAAGAGGAGGAAGGAAGTGGGTTTCTGCAGCTTTTGAAACCCTTTGAAGAATAAATGCTTGAAGTTTTCAAGAGTTTTGTGGATGGTTTCTTTTAGTAGCATTTGGATGTTTGCAGTGTAGTACAACAATCACAGGGCTTTGTTAACTCTCAATATGTTCACTAAATATTTCAGCAACACAGAGAAGAAAGATGGAGACAAATCATGTTTCACGCAGTTATACCTAAAGACAAAGCCAGAGCAAGTGGAAGCTCCAAGTCTTGCCTTTAAGGACTATTCTCTCTTTCTAAAAGTAGAAAATCTTAACCGCTTGAACTTTGATAATAGATAGCACGGAATCCCATGAGCTCTTGAATGCTTCGGTTTGACTACCTGTTGTGTAAAGAGCTAGGCATTAACTAAGATGCAAAGCTAAAGATGGTGGGTTTCTAAAAGTGTAATGCCATTAAATCGACTATTCAGGCATGTACCTAATTGTTGTAAAGGCAATCCCCGACCCATTAAGGACCCATTTGGCAAATGGTCCCAGCAAAAGATTAAAGAGAGATGTCCCAATGGAACAAAAGTTCATACTATTCTGGTTTTAATCATGTTACAGAAAGGCTTATTCAAATTAGCACAGTCAATTCACCATGATCATCAAAGTTTGAATGGTAGGGAGGACAATCAATACAGTAATTGAGAGAATTTTAAATTTTAAAGAGAGAAAAAGTGAGACAAGAATAATTCAAGCGTGGAAAATGGCTACCAATCAAGAACATACCAATATGAACATAGCAAAGGTATAGCTCTGAATCCCGCCTCTGTTGTTAAATAGTTTCAAGCAATGAAAAATACTGTTTGTGTAGGCCCGTGCTGTGGATTCAGGTCCATTTTACTGAGTAGAATCGGCAGATTTTTGTTGAAACTATGGGCGCTGAGAGTTTTAGCTTTAGCTTTGAACAACTCGAACACATTCTGCATTAAATTTCATTCAATGCAGTTGAAAAATCATGTTCATACTTGTGTGAGGGCCTTTGGTCCCCAATAAGCAAAGAGATTGGCACTACCATTCTTCTCAATAGTTGATAGGATAAGCTAAAGTCATTTTCCGAGTAAAAGTGTAATAGCTCAAGCCCACCACTAGCAGGTTTTTTAAATGCATCCATTAGGAAAAAGTTTCTATATCATTATAAAAAATATTTCGTTCTCCTACATAATCAAAGTGAGATCTCACAAAAAGCAACTCAACTCAATTCAATCCCTAAACCAATCTCGTCATAACTTGTTTTAGAAAAAATCATAAATCGGCTAGACTATTACTTTTTCTTTGGTTGTTGTCTAGTTGGTTACCTGGAAAAAGAATCGGTAATCATGAGCTTTTGAATAACCAAACTGTTGCTTGATATGACAGCAAGATTTGGCAAAAGTTGCAGGCCAAATCATGATAATCTATTCAGTAAAAGAAAACAAATCATCAGTATGGTACTCATTCAAATTGAAGATGTAGCATAGCATACAATAGGTGGCAGTACATCAGCAGTGAAATACACAAGCAAAGCTAGATCTTATTACTCAATACTGACACAGCAAGACTCCCCAAAATAATGTGTATAGATCCAATGTGCTAAACATCTTCGTTATTAGTACACGAACCGTAACGGTTCAAGCCAACCGCTAGCAGATATTGTCCTCTTTGGACTTTTCCTTCAGGGCTTTCTTTCATGGTTTAAACGCGTTAAATAGAAAGAGGTTTCAACACCTTTATAAGAAATGTTTCGTTCTGACCTCTCCAACCAATGTGGGATCTCACAATCCACCTCCTTGAGGTCCTAGCGTCTTCACTGGCACATCGTTCGATGTCTGGCTTTGATACCATTTGTAAACGGCCCAAGTCTACCGCTAGCAGATATTGTCCATTTTGGGCTTTCCCTTATGGACTTCCTCTAAATGATTTAAAACGCGCAACTAGCGAGAGGTTTTCACATTCTTATAAGTAGTTCGTTCCCCTCTCCAACCAACGTGGAATCTCAATCCAACAAATGGAACAAAGCCACCCACCACTAACATCTGTTGGGAACAAATATAAATAGGGACCAGAAGTGCATTTTTGGTCCCATAAGAAAGATACCAATATGTACTTCTATAAGTTAGCTTATTTCACAAATCCTACAAATTCAATCACGAATCTCAGTTACAGCTCATTTGACCTTTCCTACTGGGACCAATTGCTATAATCTAAATTACCGCTCAAAATAAGACAACGGTGAAGAAAGGGCGTTTTGTGCCTTTCTGGAAGTTTGTAGGGCAATATGTATCTGTTCCCAATAATAACGACAGATTCAACATAAATTTGTTCACTGTCCAATATTTCTATTGAGTTTAAGAAACTGAAATAACCTTTGATAGATTTCACCATAATTCTCAGTTGAAGAAATGGGACAGTCTTTAATCCACTTTGAGAACTTGTCAGCTCGGTGTGAAAAACTTCTTTTTGAGGAATCAGATGCGTAATGAACATCGACCGATAAAATTGCTGCACAATCATTGATAAGTCGAATAGCTCTACCTGTAATAAAGGCAATGAAAATGGGTGTTAGATTCAGACAAAATGAAAATGCAATGGCTTGAAAGTAGAGAACGCTTCATTATCACCAGAAATCTTACAAAATTAGGGCGGACTATTGATTCAGTGCGCGAGGATTATTCATACAGAGCCTGATCAAGATCTCACACCCAACCAATGCCCATACTATTTTTATTGGTAGGAGAAATTTTGGAAAAATAAAAATTAATTTAATGAAAATTTATGCTCAAAGTTGACAATATTATACTATTGAGAGGTTCGTGATTCTTAATATAGTATCAGAGTCATGCCCTTTAACTTAGTTATGTCAATAGAATCCTCGAAGTCAAATAAAGAGGTTGCGAGCTTAGGAGGTGTAATCAAAAGTGACTCAAGTGTCAAATAAAATGTGTACTTTATTTGAGGGCTCCTGAGGAAGGAATCGAGCCTTGATTAAGGGGAGGCTGTCTGAGAGCTCCATAGGCCTCAGGGAAGGCTCTATGGTGTACGTAGTTCGAGGGTTGGATTGTTGATGATTATTTAAATAAGTATTCCACCTGACTAATTAAGAGGAAAATGGTATCTTCATTAGTATGAGGCATTTTGGAGAAACCAAAAGTAAAGTCACGAGAGCTTAGCTCCAAGTAGACAATGTCATACCACTGTGGAGGTTCTTAATTCCTAACATAGTATCAGAGTCATGTCCTTAACTTAGTTATGTTAATAGAATCTTTAAGGTCGAACAAATAAGTTATGAGTCTCGAAGGTATGGTCAAAAGTGACTCAAGTGCTAAACAAAGAGTGTACTTTGTTCGAGAACTCCAAAGAAAAGAGTCGAGCCTCGAGTTAAGGGAAGGCTTTATGGTGTAGTTTGTTTGAATATTTTAATACTAAACCAAAATAAATATATAGAAAAAATACTTATTTTATTATTAGTCCTACAAATATAGGTATGGAAGGAAAAAAATCCATATTAAAAAACTATAATAGGCAACTTATTTTATTATTATTATTTAAAAAAAAAAAAAAAGAGCCTAATATAATAATTCGTTTATTTTTAACCGAGTTATACAAAATGGACTAAATCTGACAATGGGCCGAACGCCTTAAATATTAATTGGGCTGGAAGCTTTCAAGCTTCCGATATTGGGCTGGCCCAATATCTTACCCAAGGTCGTGGAGTCAAAGATTGGGCCGGCCCATCCTAATTGTCAAGCTCAAACCCTAAACGCTGTCATTCGGTCATATAAAACAGCCATTTTCTCTTCTGGAAGCTGCAGATAGAACTTTTCCACCCTAGGGTTTCTTCGTCCTGCATCAATGGTACCTCACTTTCTTCTCTGTTTCGATTTATGCTTCTGTGCAGTTGGATTCGTCGTTTTATTCTTGCTCGATTAATCTACAGGGTAAGGGTACGGGAAGTTTTGGTAAGAGGAGGAACAAGACCCATACTCTCTGTGTGCGGTGCGGCCGCCGCAGCTTCCATCTCCAGAAGAGTCGGTGTTCAGCATGTGCTTTCCCTGCTGCACGCAAGCGAAAGTGTAAGCACACTCGATGTTTCGCCTTTTTCGTCACTGTTCACTTTCTATAATTCGGTTTAAATCGACTATTTTGGCGTTTGTTTATTTTGATTCAATGTAATGCTGCCTTGAGTAACCATTGATGTGTATGGTAGTTTGTTGCTAGTGTTATGTATTAAGCCTGATAAGATGGTTGAGTCTGCGAATGTGAATGAGGTTCATTTGTTCGCTGGAGTAACGTGAAGTGATCATATTGATTTTGGTTTTCCGTGGAGATTGAATTAATCTTGATTCATCTCGTTGGCGTTGGGATTATTTAGATAACTGGAGTGTGAAGGCCATTAGGAGAAAGACAACCGGAACTGGAAGGATGAGGTACATGCGCCATGTTCCGCGTAGATTCAAGAGCGGCTTCAGAGAGGGTATGATATTGCATTTGTAATTGATTCAATTTTTTCGCACCATTTACTGCATTTACGTACTGGGTTTCAGAATTACCTGGTTTTTCATTCCTTGAAATTGCTTTGTGTTTGTCATTAGGTACTGAAGCTGCACCCAGGAACAAGGGAGCTGCAGCATCAGCATAAGGTTTTGGAAGGAGTTCAACTTAATTTCAGTTCCCAACTATAGCTTTCAGTAGGGTGGCTTTACTCGTCTGAGAATCATTTCATATAATTTTGTTTTCTAGTTTTGCCTTTTCATGATTTAGTTGAACGCGGTTTCTTTAATATTTAATGTTTTGAAATTTGGACAAATGATTAATCAGATTATGCGTACTCTGGTACTTGTTTTTGTGCTATTTTTAGTGTGTTCTTATTCTTCCCATCCTTCCAAGATTATTTTCAGCAAGTGTTGGAGGATCTATGTCGAATCACTAAATTGTATTAGTTCATTTCGAAATTGTTTAAATCTTGCCTAGGAGTGGTTTGTTTTGGTTACCCATCCCCAGAAGCTTCCTATCTGAAATGATCAATTTTACGTAGTCATACTATTATGAGCTCTAGGAGTGGTTTGATTAATAATGCAAGGTGAACTTGTTTGCTACATTTTATGAGCTCATTGTCGTCGTGTTCATTCTGCTGTTGAACTTGTATTTGTCAGTGCTTGGAGTTGTTTTGAACATCAAGTTTTTTTTAACTTTTTAATGACTTTTGACCAATTACTAAATGTTTGGTTCTAGGTGAATCACTTAAAAGCAGTCCTAAAACATTGTCTTCACAGTTCTCCAATACATCAGTCTAGTCTAGCCAGTCTTGAATGGGTATTCTTAGTGATATCAGAGCACTAATAAGCTCATTTGTACAGTTTATATAACCATATGAAGTAATTAAACAAACATTTGAGAAATTTTTATGAAAGATAATTTATAAACTAAAATGTGATTCTACACTGAGTTGGTGTACCTGTAAGGAGAAAATCTGTGTAGAAAACAATGATACCAACCCGTTCGTTCACATGATTTTGCCAAAATTACACCAAATGTGCACAAATCTATGCCTATACAAACCACCACAATGAAAAAATATTACAGGTACAGAAAAGAAACGCATTTCATCAATTGTTAGTACAGTACAACAGCCTATAAAAGGAGATAATTGCTACAATTTCCAAAAAGGGCCGTAAGCTCTGAACTTCAGAAACAAAAATGATTTGCGAGATGTAGATAGAATTTTGGGGTAATACTGTGCATGTCCAAGGCTGTAACCTGTGCATGATACAAAACAATCTTTAATGTTGTAGATCGAGTTTTCCAAACTTATCCTTTCGTTCGTGCAACTGTTTGAACACATAATTAAGCTCCGGAAACAATGTTAACAGCAGCAGCTCAATGAGGTCCAGTGCCAACAGCTTCGTGCATACACCTGACTGTAGTTGTTGCATTTCACAAACTTAAGAACGAACAAGTCAATTTGATCAAAAAGAGAAGCTATTGCTCATGAGAAGTATGCAAATACCTGAAGGAAGTAATACAAATCCTTGGCACATTGCTCGTATTCCTTTCGACCAACGAGCCCCACGATAGGAGGGGGTGCATTAGCTTCAATATCAAATTTCATCATAAGTTCAAGATCATAACAGATATGTTAATGTGAAGCAACTCTAAATGCTAGTTGTTCATGAGACTAAGAATAAAAAAGTGAGAACATACTAATCATTAGGTCATACACGAACTTTGCACGACGATCAGCTTCCTGTTGTTGCAGTTCCTCAAGGGACCGAGGAGATAGGATTTCGTTCGAGTTGTTGTCGGATGTTGAACCTTCAGGTTTCGGTGGCTGTTTCGGGCGCTTGCTTATGAATACTCCATCAGGCCACAGTATCTGTTCGATTACACCATTCAATACCCCTCCATCAATTAATCAGAGTATGAAAGTAGCTCTTTTCATTTTATTTCATGTCAGGTAAACTTGATTTATGATTTTACAAAAGAAAATAATGTTATAGAAAATCAAGTTACAAGAACAGTTCAAGAAGAAATGAAGAACAGGAGAGGTACCTGCTCAAGACGAGAGATGGCAGAAGCCATGGAAGATCCCTTGCGGAAACGCTGAATTTTCTGAATCAACCAATCCTCAAGAGCATCCCCCATTCCCAGTTGCAGCACCTGTTTTGCTACCCAAAACGCCTTTCTCCTATATTTTCAATACCACACTCCCCATATTATCAACCTACCAAAATTACTAATCTACAAAAAAATATTATACAATCAATCTATCAATCAATCAATCAAACACAAATCTTCTAAATCCAGCACCTGATCCATCCCCCATCTTGAAGCTGGAATATCACATCCACCAAGTTAAATATCGGCATTGTCAAATTCGGCGGCACCCACTGCAATAGTTCCAAATCAAACATCGCACGTTACCCCTCAATCGACTACGCTTATATAACTTACTCCTCGTTCGGATTTTTCCGTTTCATTCATTAACGTTCAAACACATAGTATTTTCGACTCAATAAAATACATTTTGATGTCACTTCATCATTTTCATCAATGAAATTTAACATTTGGGGAGAGTAAGAACTCAATTGCAAAAGAACACATAACTATGAAATTCAAAATTCAAAATATTTGAGGGCAGCTTAAAGAATGACACCAGATTTAGCCTACAGAAAATCAGTACAGGATTGAACATTGTATGCATAGCTACAAAGAAGCTTGAAAACAATGAAGGGAATTCAAGATTACCTCTGTAGGCAACATTGGATCAGTAGCAGCATCCAGAAGTGATTCAGAAGCCACTCGCGATCTTTCATTCTCTTTCTGGCTCTCAGTTTTCCCACAGTTTCTATTAGACAATGTTCCATTCTCCTTCTGATTCTCAGATTTCCCGGAGTTTCTATCAGGCAATCCACTCTTCTCCGTAGTAGCAGCATCTGAATCACTATCAGAGTTGTCAAAAACAATTTACATACTTTCTGAAAACTTGTTTTTACTGGAGAAGGGGACATGCCTTTTGTGTTCAATCTCAGGCCATTTTCCTGAAATTTAGTCTTCACCCGCAATTTAGGCTCAAAGGTTTCAGCAATTGCATGGTCTTTCCTCAGTGGTGATAACCCTTGGTTTATAGGGCTGTTCGGGTTTGAAACGCTTCTATTCTCTTCATGGGGTTTATCAGCTAGATCAACTGTAACATTTTCCAACAAAAATGATATAACAGACTAGAACACAAATAAAGGGTATATAGATTAGTCACATTCAATTATCCTAATTCAATATGGTTTACCTGTAAAGGTTTCAATGATGGAAAACGAGTTCAAGAATATGTATGTCTGCAACATATAAACATAGTTACATAAATTAAACATCCGGACAAGAGGTGCCACTGATATCCAGCAGGGAAGTAAAGATCTAACCTGGGAATCAACACTGAGAAAGTCCCAAACTTCAATAGATCCTGAAATTTTCGGGAGCTGTATAAGCCTCTGAAGAACAACAGGAAAAAAAAATTGGTCAAAAGGATTAAAAAAGGGACTTCACTATCACACAGACGAAACGACTTCCGAGAAATAAAGAGTGAAACAAATCCTCATAAAGCATAATATACTGCACTCAACTCAATAGAGCTGAAAGCTGAAACATACATTAGCAACAGTACCAGAATCTCCCATCATAAAAGTTAAAAAAAAAACGAAAAACGAAGAACAAACTAGTTCATGAAAATAAATAGATCCAGTTGAAAAATCATGACCCTTTAAGCAGGAAAAAGAATGTGAGTTAAGACTGCAGAAAAAAAAAAAAAAAAAAAAAAAAAAAACCAGATAATCAAGTAAGACAAGTTTGGACCTTTAAGTATTTATCAAGTAATTCACATCGTTCCTGAATAACTGGTAAATCTAATCCGGTGGAAAGAAAATGTTTCGGCGGCAAATGTAAATTGTACTCTGAAAACTCTTTCAGACGTCTATGCAACTCCTCAAAATGGCTGAACCTACAAGAATAAGAAAGGCAAGTGCATGCAAAAGGTTAGAAACCAATAAGGCATTAATAAATAAACCCAGAGAGTTTGTATTAAAAACCTTCTCTTGATGGACCAGCTATTGTAATTATTTACATCGGTAACAGATATGGAATATACAGCGAATGTTCTTGAACCACTCTTTACTATATTTGCACCCACCACCTGCATAAAAAATAAACTCGCAGCGACATCATTTATGCAAACGAAATTTCAACGTGCTCAAAGTATGAACTATTAAGATTTATTAAGAAAAAGTACCTCACATTTCAGCCTAAAGAAGGAATCGACCATCTGAGAACTATGAGTGTAATCTATAGGAGGAACATGGGAAATTGAAGGAACACATGAAGAAGCCGCTGCTCCACTATGGATTCTTACTGAACTCTCCATATCAGAGTCATCACTAGAGTCCTCTTCATTTACGGGCCCTAGTGGAGAATTTAGAATATCTTGTCCGTCACCAGATATAAAGCTTGTTCTCTCAACCTCCTGCCAAACAGGCAGCTTCTCACTGTTATGGCGGGATCTTTTCCTTCCAGACTGATTCCTGGATGGCTTATTATAGTGATCTTTACCTTTACCACCTGCCTTCTTAAGTCCAGAACCATCAGAACTCTCGAGCGGGTGATGAATGTGAGAAATTCCCGCATTTCTATTGTTTTTAGTATTCCAAACTTTGGTTCCAGGAGAGTCAAGGCCTGTAACATCACTTGTTTCCTCATCTTCAGAAGTATTTCCATCTGAGTCAAGATCATTTAGGTGCACGTCATCACGACCATTGCCTTGATAATGCAACATGGTAAAGTTACTTAATGTGTTTGAATTGGTTCGACAAGATGAGCCATAAACTGTAGGCGAGTCAGTAACGCCCAAGTGAACAGTGTCATTCTTAGAGCAATTATGCTTGCCCACATTTTCTCTATCAATTGTTTTAGAGATTATCTTATCATGATTCACAGAAACTGAGACAGGTTTCCCTTGAGAGAGGCCTTGTTGGACATTCTTGTTTGATTGATTCTCATCTTTTGTTTTGTAGTTTCTCCCTTTTGCCCACATGTTTTCAAAATGCTCAGGAGCTAGGGCCTTGACCTTTCTACGAGAAAACTGATCCAATTTTTCACCCCATTCTCCAGTAGAGCTATGTCTCTGGATAGTGCTTTCTTCAACATTTTGGGATGTAGGAGGCACCGATTTCCAGGACCGGGAAGATCGAGTATCAATTGAGAGAAGTGGGTCTTTTGAAAAACTGACTTTTGAGTTAAATTTTGCAGGAAAATCTGCAGGAGTGGACTGCGCATTTTTCATCTGCACCAGCTCAACACCAGCCATTGAAGGATCAAGGAACTTGGAAAGATCATCAGAGGAAACGCTTGGAGATTCATCTGTTTTGGACCCTAAATTTTCATTCGGCGATTCCATTTTCTTGGGCTTTTTCATATTTATGACCAAGGATTCTATTCTTTCGTTAATAAACCTGTTATCAAGAATTTTGAAAATATATTACAGCATCAAGCCAGAGATACATCTTAACAAAATCAAGAAAAATAGATTGGTTAATACCTTGGGCTAGCTAAGTTTAAAACTGGCCGCATTACTGCAGAAGCAAGAAGCTCCCTTGCAGTATAACGGAAGTATAAGCACTGAAGATCCTCACGCTTGAATGTGAATAAAATAAGACCATCCATCACATGCTGCAACACCTGTGAATGTGCAAGGAAAAAAGTTCAGTTGCTATGACATATAAATGCAATGCAAGGTACTTCACCCTTGCAAGCAAAAGTCATTGACTAAATAGAATCGAGACCTTATGCTGAGCTTCAGAAGAAAATAAAGCAGGGTGCAACATGTTCTCCATATCCAGGAGTCGTTTGAGTTCTGTATCTAATTGTTCAATTGTAATGGTTCCTAACTGTTTTTTCTCAATTTTTCCTTTAGTTGAACGAAAAATTTCCAAGTGTTTGCAGATGAGATTAATAAGATCCCTGCACCCAAAATTTAGTTCACTATTTTAAGCAACAAAAGATCAATAAAAAATAGAGCACAAGTACGTCCGAACTTAACCTCATCAGAAGATCAATCAGATTAATATTCCTAAAGCGTCCTGCAATTTCTCCCAGCACGCCGTTGACAATATTGATCAATTCCTCCGGACCTTCTTTATCGGGTGTTAAACGAGAATACCAAAGATCAGTCACCCATTCTGAAATTAAATGTCTAGTGAAGTGATCTATTGCATCCTCAGCAACACGTGAATTTACTTTCCTTCTCCACTCTGACTTCTTTACAACTTTCGGTAACTCAAGGGGTTCCTCCTGGGAAGTACCATTTTCTGGCAATGGTCTACGTATGTATGTAGCAGCTTTTCTCCTCATTTCCAAATCTAACGAGAAATAGCGGATGAGGATGATAAAAAACGCGGCTGCAGGTAAATTTACCCAAACTGAGGAGCTTGTCACTGAAACAGGAGTAAGATAGAATTATCTCCCCAAATAGAAGACGAACGCAAAAGTTAGCAGCAAGAACAGTGCACATACTATCTAACAGTACATCTTTAAGACTACAACTTGAGAGAGATATAATCGTCGAGCATATAACGCCATGCTACTTAGAAGATTGCAGCATAGACATATGACAGTAAATATCCCACCACCCGGCCTCGGGAAGGCAGAGAGAAACTAACAACGGATTAAACGAACTTTAGGTAAACCTCTTCTACCAAACGTTTTTGTGCTACCTAAGGGTGTGCGTGTGAGAGAAAAACTGATCTAATCATGCAGATTGGCTCCCATCAAAAAGAAGAAGCTCAAACACAAATAAATAAACATCATGCATCAATAAACTTCTCTAAGAAAACTCCAAAAACTATTTCCAATTATTATCAAATGACTCATTATCGTGTTAAGAACTATGTAATTTCAAATTCAAAACAGACGAACAAGTATTTCCATGAAAGTGCAAAAAGGAAAAGTAAACCAAACAACAAACAAGATTCAAATTATCTAGTAAACCAACCCAGTAATCTCTCTTTTTCTCCATGCAAAACAACATAGTAAATGCTGCTTTGAAACCATAACTCAACGAAAGCAAGTTATCATAACAATGCTAATGAACTAGAATTGTATCCCCCGAAGTGAAGTAGTGCTTTTCTGAGGCATAAACTTATGGATATAATTTATAAACGATTAAAGGGGCTTGTAAGGTTCAAGTTACAACAGGTAATCCAACACAAAAGAATCCAAATGAGTTAGACAGCATGCAAGCTAAAATAGAAATCCCAAGATGGACTAACTTCAATCAGATTATAACAAAAATGAAGTAAAAACAGTGATGGTTCATTCGCAATTGGATGAACAAAAATTCCATTTCTTACATGACATCATATATGATAAACCCACAATGGATACGACCAGAAAAAGAACCCGCTTCTTAGCTTCCTCGAGGATGTCCCGAACCGTAACCTGATTCTGGGAGCTCATTCCGCCCCAAAACACGAATCAAATTCGCACCCACGAGATATTGAAATGTTCAATCGAAGTAGTCACATTAAACCAACGAAGAATCGTTCGTTTTCAGATAGATGATCAGCGGAGAACCCACACCAAAAACTCAGAAACCCCCAATCGGAGATAGAAGCGATCAGGAACTGGGAAATCTCGAAATGAGGGGGGAAATTGAATAATTGTGGAAAAAAAGCAAAAACGAAATCAAATCAAATGGTGAGTAATGGGTTCGGAGTCGTGGACCGATGGAATATGGGCTGCCAATGAATTCGATGTTCTTCTATTTCTCATACTCCATGGTCAGTTCCACTTTCGCACTCCGTTGGTGATTGGGATTTGATTTTGGGTTTGGGAATTGGAAATTGGAAATTGGTAATGGAAATTCCATCCGTTTCACGGACGTTCGGGATTTTTGAGATTGGAATATCCAGATTTTTCACACTATCATCATTCTCTAATACTCAATTATTATTTTGGATCCATTTCTCTCTTAATTAAAACCCCTCCTACGATTCATTTAAACGTGAAAATAAAGATAAAAAATAAAAAATAAAAGAAGAACAACAACAACAAATATCAATCCCCAGACGGGCCACGGAACTGAATTCAAATGGTTGAACAGAAATTAAAATTGATTTTGGAAAATTATAATCAAATAACTTTCTCAAACCTTTTAATTAAATAATTAAAATAGGTACTGTTTCTTCAGTTCAACGATGATATTCCGTAAGAAAAATAAATAATAATTTATTTATTTTTTATTATTCTTTTAATAAAATTTGACTCAATTTTCTATTTTTAAAATACCAATTAGTATGAAATAATAATATTCAGTATGAGTTACGTTTAAATCATTTAATTTTCTAATAAATATTTGGCTGAATTCGATGTTAATCTATGCAATTAGTTTTTAATATTTTAAATTTAATATATATAATATTTTAGATTTAAAATTAATCATTATTTGTATAAAAATGTAAATTAAATCATGATCCAAACATTTTTGTTTGTATTTTTTTTTAACAGCATCTAATAGAAATTTTTAAAACTTATTTTAAAGTAGAAATTCATTAGATTAGGATACTTATGTGTATAAATTTTAAAAAATGACATTATTTATTTATTTGTGAAATAAAGACTATTCTACCCTAATGATATTATTGAAATGTCGAGGGTAATAATGGAGTTTTTTAAAAGAGAATAAATATTTTTATAAATAAATGATAAAATTGAAGGGTGTTTTTTTGTAATTTACCTTAAAAGTATATTTATTATAAATTTTTCAATTTGGAGAAAAAAGTGAGTTTAAACAGTTAAATTACAATTTTGGTCCATAAATTTTGTATATAATTTTTATGTTTAGAAATTGACTCGTCACACTATTTTAAAGTTATTGTTGTATTGCACACAAAACAAAAAATTTATACAATTATTAAACATAAAATAAATATTAAGATTAAGGACATTTTTTAAAGTTCATTAGATTTTTTTTTTTTTTTTTAATTTAAAAAAAATCAAAACAATCAACTTCACCTTGAACCCTAAACACGACCGGCCAACCCAATTCTTAAAAAAGGAAAAAATATCGGTTTCTGATCTTAGGCAAGAAATATAAGAGTTTCAAAGCCCCTAATTTCGACCCAATGTCCTAACTGCCCTCTAAATTGTGTTCGAGGGTCGTTGATTTGACACATACGAATCTTGAATGGTTTGGACTAACGTGAGTGATTTACTAATCGTAATGAATGGTTAAGTTAAAATGGAGAAAATGAAAAAAGAGTATTTTCCCGCCAACCGAATCTAAGTGAATTTTGGAACAATTGGAAGGGAATGTTGTATGGGAGGCAAATCTCAAAAAATGGGAACGAATGGCATTTCACGTAAAAAGCCAAAGATAGGGAGGGTATTTTTGGAATTTAGAAACTCAACCGCCCTTTGCTGTCCTCCCATTGTTTGGTGTCAATTTCCATTTCCCGGTCGGCCTTTTCCCTCTCGACAATACCAATAATAATTCGTCTCAAAACCAAATTTCCGTTCCTTCATCTCTGAAAATTTCCCCGAAAAAAGTTTCCCCAATTCGGAGGTTTTTGATCCATGGCTTCTCGTAGGCGCATACTTTTGAAAGTCATTATCCTTGGGGACAGTGGGTGAGCTTTCTATTTGCTTTTCTTGTTTCTCGCTCCTAATTCTATTGGATTTCTTGGATTCGAGAGAGTCGAAGAAAGTATGGTGGGGAATTTTGAAACTGATAAGAACTGGACCGATTCCAAGTTCTTTTTCTTTGTTTTTTCTGTTCTAATTCTTCCTTTATTGGATGTCATAGGTTTTCTATTTTTTTTTTACTAATTAAGTTTCTTCTATCTTTGGCAGCGTGGGGAAGACATCGCTGATGAATCAGTATGGCTTTCATTCAATCCGAAACTTACAAGTTTTGTTTTCGAACTCTTTTTGTTTATTAGGTCGTTTAATTACCTTTTGGCTCTGCTCCTTCCATTTGTTTGTCCAGGTATGTGAATCGTAAGTTTAGCAATCAGTACAAGGCGACTATTGGAGCAGATTTTCTCACAAAGGAAGTTCAGCTTGATGACAGGCTATTCACGTTGCAAGTAAGTATGGCTATCTTAGTTGTACTGTTTTCATCTGTTGGATATTCTAGTTTATCTTTGTTGTTATGTGGAATGTGTTCAATAGTTAGTGGGATGCAACGACTGCTTTGGTTAATAAGCATTAGCAGTTCATGCTAGAAATGGTCAATGGGCATCTTTAGAAATCACATTTTATGAAACTTTTTAGCATCACTCATAATATTTGAAATGAAAAGCAATTGGAACCGAGTTATGCAAAACAATGGCAATTGGTAATTGTGCCTTTACTCTGTGATAAAGATCACCTTGTCGTTCTTCTCTGACTTGGATATGTTTGAGATATAGTTGCTCCCGTTCCTTCCCTTGGCTGTGGTTTGGAATAGTTATGTATAGAGAGAGAGTTAACAGTAATTTTTGTTCCTAAACTTATGTCTCGTAAGATCTTCAGCTTTTAAAAATATCTTATAGGTGTTTAAACTTTCAAACATTCAATTTTAAGTCTAATAGGTTAATGAACTTCAAAAGTGTTTAATAGGGATTTGAACTTTTTAATTTTGTATCTATTAGATCCCCAAATAGATTTATTATGCATAAAATTGAATTACCAAATGATAAGGAATCACTATAAGGGAAGTGAGATTCGGATTACCTTGTTGATCAAATATCTCAAGGCAAGAACACTTGTTTGAGATTCGAATCCCTCCACAAGCAAGATCGATCATGTCAAGCTTGAATGATTCTAAACATGCAATCTAAACTACATAGAATTGCAAAGAAACTTAGTCATTCGCTAAATGAAAGCACAAATGCTCTTTTTATAACATTTTCCAAGTCTCTTTTACAAATACAACATACATGGCTTTATATAGCCTAAAAAAGAAACCTTTGACATTCCATTAGGCATTCCAAGAGTTGTAACATTCATATTTTATGGTCATAATTAACCATTATATAAATGTAACCTAAAGTAAATAAAAAGTCCTAAAATGCATTAATGAAACATCATAACGCTAAATTATGATCCACCCAAACTTTATGACAATGAAGCTCGATTCTTCTTCAATGTGGCATGAATTGAAACATCTTTTATAAATTTAACAATATTTTCTCACATCTTCCTTAAAGTTTATATTGCATGATTGATGTCTCGATTCTTATCAAATAGGTTTGTGAATTTTAAAAAATGAAGAACAGATTAGACACAAATTGAAAGTTTAGAGACCTACTTGATAAATTGTTTCTTACCCTAAAAAAAAAGATCTATTAGACACTTTAACCAAGTATCTATTAGACACATAATAGAGAATTTAGTGACTTATTAGGTTTTTTTTTTTCTTTTAGTATTTTAATGACCTATTAGATACAATTTTGAAAATTCATGCTCTACACTTGTAATTTAACCTATATAAGAAAACTCCAATGGTTTATTCTTGTTTTAATTTTAACTTTTTTATTATTACATTTTTAGTTTGTTGAGAAGGTGGTGTTTGGCTTCCTTTGTAATGTCTTGAGATGGACAATTTACATATGTAGTATAAAATTGCAGATCTGGGATACAGCTGGGCAAGAACGGTTTCAGAGTCTTGGTGTGGCCTTTTACCGTGGCGCTGATTGCTGCGTTCTAGTTTATGATGTGAATGTTATGAAATCGTTTGATAATCTTAACAACTGGCGAGAAGAGTTTCTGATTCAGGTTGTTATCGATCCAACGTTGATAGTTATGAGCCTATGACAACATAGATTGATTCTTACTGGAGGCTTTTTGTTCTTTATGTTTAGGCCAGTCCATCTGATCCTGAAAACTTTCCTTTTGTCGTACTGGGGAACAAGGTCGACGTTGATGGTGGGAACAGTAGAGTGGTGAGTTTTGCCTGATCTTGCTTGTATCATGACTATCTGAATTACTAGTCCAGAGTGAGGATAGTTCTTCTCTGCGTTAGGATAGATACTCATCTAGTAAATTGCATGGACATAAGGATCTTTTATTGGCATTGTAGGTTTCAGAGAAGAAAGCAAAGGCATGGTGTGCTTCAAAAGGAAACATACCATACTTTGAGACATCTGCAAAAGAAGGATTCAATGTGGATGCTGCATTTCAGTGTATAGCTAAAAATGCCCTCAAGAATGAACCAGAAGAAGAAGTGTAAGTATATTCCATTCAATTGAACTTCAAGTGTCACTTCATTTACCCGCTGATGACATCTTTTTATTGATTACACATTTAGCTACATTCTATCTTTATGGAATCTTGTTCAAGTAGGTTGAAAAACAGCATGAATATAGCATGTCTTGATGAAAATAAATTGAGGAACAAAGCCAAAAGAGGGGGAACTGCTGTTGACATTTGGGTGTACATTACGTTATAGTTATATCTGCTAAAAGCCAGCTAAAAGGGCAAGGGATATACTTCCATTTTCTTCTTAGGATTCCAGTTTTCTTTTTGTTTACAATGTAAACTTCGAATTAAGTTCGATGGATTTATAATGATAAAAAAAAAAAGTACCAGTTTTTTAATGGATTTCATAAATAGGGTTGTTGTAACAATCCAAGCCCACCACTAGCAGATATTGTCCTCTTAGGGCTTTTCGTTTCGAGTTTTCCCTCAAGGTTTTGAAACGCGTATGCTAGGGAGAAGTTTCCACACTCTTATAAAGAATATTTCGTTCCCCCTCTCCAACCAATGTGGGGTCTCACAATCCACCCCCTTGGGGGTCTAGTGTCCTCGCTGGCACACCGCCCAGTAACTGGCTCTGATACCATTTTCCACCGCCCAAGCCTACCTCTTGCAGATATTGTCCTCTTTGGGCTTTCTCTTTCGTGCTTCCAACCCAGGTTTTAAAATGCGTTGGCTAGGAATAGGTTTCCACACCCTTATAAGGAATGATTCGTTCTCCTCTCCAACCAATATGGGGTGTCACAGTTGTCCTTTAGCCATGTCCCTATCCGTCTTGAGTTTCAATAGATCTTTCACTCTCTTGCTGAGGTATGGGCAATAACTGTATCCTCGGAGCTTTGGAACCCAAGACATGTGTTCTTCCTTATAAGGTTTACACACCCTTATAAGAAATGTTTCGTTCTCCTTTCCAACCAATGTGGGGTGTCACAGTTGCCCCTTAGCCATGTCCCTATCCATCTTGAGTTTCAATAGATCTTTCACTCTCTTGCTGAGGTATGGACAATAGCTGTATCCTCAGAGTTTTGGAACCCAAGACGTGTTCTAGTCACAATCCATGACAATCATACATTCAAATGCCTCAAAAGTCTCTCTTTCCAATTGTATTGAAGGTCTTATTAGTGATTTCTTCAAATGAATGTTTTGTGTTTGCACATCACGAGGATACACAAAAACTGAACACCCGCCATCCAGAATTTCTTACCTTCTTCTAACGTGGTTGTTTTGTTATTCCTCTACTCTGTTGAATCCCTTATTAGTTGGAGTTTCTTTCCCGTGCTTGTCATTAATTCTTGTGTTCCTTCTTGGGGCCATGGCAGATACCTTCCCGACACCATCGATGTTGCGGGTGGACGGCAGCAAAGATCAACAGGATGTGAATGCTAAGTGTTTAACTACGAATGAGTTCTGTCTACTTCACTGTATTTCATCTGTTTTATGTTCCTTAAACCATATGGTCCAATTGTATTAACATGTAGTAGTCTAGTGATGCTGGTAAAGTTCTACTTCTATTCTGTGTTGTATCTATATTCTTTGATGTTTATATATTTTGCTTAAATCATTTGGGTCGGTCTCAAATAAAATGAAATACTTGGAAACCAATGTACAGAAGGAACAAACTAAAAGAAAAAACACAACCTAGAACAACTCCCCCAAGCTTGAATCTTCGATGCTTCAAGAATTATCATCAAGAGCCCTGGCTTTGATGCTTGCTTCTTGAACTAGATTCAATCTTGTGACCAAACAGGAGAGCTGCAGCTGGCTGTAATGGGCCTGGTCTCCGAGGTTTTGTTCCATTCTGGGTGAACAAACAGTCCAACTTGTGGGGTGTCTCATGGTTTGTCGGTCCAATTGTCCTTATCCTTACTGCCATAATCTTATATCTCCGGTTAGTCATTGACACCAAGTACTCAAACCTCCAATATGTACAATGAGATGGGGTTTATCTATCTACTTCACTCAGAGTTTCAAACTTTACTTCTTCAAAGAAGATAAGAGTCGCCAAAAAGTGTATCAATAAAGCTGATTGGTCATATTTTGCAAAGGATCGAATCATTCGTTCTTTTAGTCCTCTATATCGAACAAACATGAATAAAATGAACTCTTTAGAAGAGATTTGAGGTAGATTTTAGTTGATAATAGTCAAATTAATATTATTAACTTGACTCACCCTCTATTGAATATTATTAGTCTTACTCATCGTAGAGATTCCTATTATGACCTTTACATTTTAGATATATTATCCTTTTAGTCCTTGAATTTTTATCTATTTACTTATTGGTCCACATTTTTTCAAAAAATAAATTTAAAATGGTGTGTTTGGATGTCACTTCAATTATTTACTCTTTCAAAAAAAAAAAAAAAAAAAATCTTCATTTTTTTAATTGGAAGGGGAGAGTTTCGATTTAAACCTACATTTTTTCTGTCTATCTTATCCAATTTTTAACCAAAAAAAAAAAAAAAAAAAAAAAAAAAAAAAAAAANAGAATCTTGAGAATGCCGTAATAAAACAATTAACTACCAATTGTTAAGTTTAAAATTCTATGATCAAATCATTAAGCAACCCAACAGGGAATTTTGATTAATTAATACATTATGATAACTGTGGAAATTTATGAAAGATAAAGATGGAATAATGTGAAAAATTCAGATGTTATACACATTTGTTGGTAGTTGGTACAGAAACCTCAAATTGGCATAGCAAGAAATAAAATAAGTAAGCTGAATTATAATTAATAATTATTGTTCCATAAACTTTTATAAAAATGATGAATTATTGCTTGTCTTGATCTTGTGGTTATAACTACTACATCACTAGCACCCCAACCCAATTTGGTGCCACTTTATGGGAATCTTTTGGCATTTAATCCATTTATAATACAGTAGGTGTCATTCTAAATTTTATATTGTTCTTAAAGATAATAAATTATTGCCTTAACTTTCCAATGTGATTTTCGGCAATCTTAATGGCTAAACTTATCACAATTTGATCACACATGATTTGATTAAATAAATAAATAAAAAAAAGGCAGTTTCAACCTACTTTTTGTTAAGCAAAATATCATATCTTTAGACCATGTTTGCTCTCGTTTGCTGTGACACGTGCAACTATATGTAATTTGAGTGACGTAATTAAAATGAGATGAATAAAGTTAAAAGTATGTTGACAAATTATATGTTTAAATGTACCCATTTTGCATCTGTTTATTAAAAAAATTCAGGAGCAATCATTTAAACAAAATTCAACTAAGACAAATCTAATCTAAGTGTTCAAAAAAAAATTTGAAAAAAGAATTTATAACTAACCACTAAACAATTAAAAATGTAAAAATCTCCACAACCATTGAAATTAAAAGAAAAAAAAAATAAAGAAAACGGGGAAATTTTATAATTTAATCTATCCAATAACAAGCAGCTGCCGACAATCGTTCCCCCACTAGTGGTTGTCATTTGGCTTCGAGCCTTTTGGCCTTCGGTGGTGCTCAGAGCTTACCCCATTTCATCTTCTTCCTACTTGGCCTTTGAGCAGAGAGTTGCAGAGTTGCAGAGTTTTCCCCTGTTTTGAAATGGAGAGTTGTATCAATTCCTTGTTCTAGTAATACAAGGTCCCATTGAATGCGTTAGTGCTTTTTGTTTCTAAATCTTCATCTGGGTTTCAACTGCTATCTGATTTTTGTTCTGAAACTATCTTCAATTATCATAATCTCTGAAGAAATGCTATCGGCAAAATCTGAGTCTGATATTACCAGTTTGGCGCCATCGTCGCCTTCAAGGTCACCAAAGCGACCTACATACTATGTGCAGAGCCCTTCAAGGTGTTCTAATGATGGGGATAAATCTTCATCAATGCACACTACTCCAATCTATAACAATAGTCCAATAGAGTCACCTTCACACCCATCGTTCGGCCGTCATTCAAGAAACTCATCTGCGAGCCGATTTTCCGGTATTTTCCGGTCATCTTCAGGCAGAAAAGGGAGCAAGAAACAGAGCAATGACAAGGGGTGGCCTGAGTGTAATGTGATTATGGAAGAAGGGCCCTATGATGACCTTGAGGACAAGGCTCTCTCACGACGCTTTCAGGCAATAATTGCTCTTCTGAGTTTCATTACTTTGTTCACTCTTTTATGCTTGATCATTTGGGGCGCCAGCAGGCCTTTCAAGGCACAGATTTCTGTCAAGGTAATCAAGTTACTAATAGCTATTGATATGGTTGGATATATTTATATGTTCTTCACCCTCCTGATGAATAAATAAGTGATCATGTAAAGTGAAGTGATCATCTATGTTTACTAGAGAAGAAATGATACGCTAGAAATTTCATCATAAGACCCTATATTTGACCCAAAAAAAAAAAGCTTAACTAAGGACGCAGTTATACAACCTATAGACCAGAACATATTCAAAGAAGATCGTCAAACAATAAAGAAACTGATATCTTGAAGTATGTTAATTTTTTATATATATCCGTCACAGTTCTTTTGAACTTAAACTCTCTTCTTGACCGTGTCAATTTCCAACTTCATGAACAGAGCGTTCATTGTTTAATGTACAATCTGATCCTTTCAGAGCTTGGCTGTGCATAATTTCTATGTTGGGGAAGGTTCAGATTCCACTGGGGTTCCTACCAAGTTACTGACATTGAATAGCACATTGAGGTTAAGCGTATACAACCCTGCAACAATATTTGGCATTCATGTTACCTCCACACCAATTGATCTAATTTATTCAGAGATTGTTGTGGCATCTGGTCAGGTAATGAACTTCTACTGAGTTTCTGTTTTTTGACTCACAGCTTTGGAACTAATTGGTTTGAAAAAAAAGCTTGGATTGGAGGTCATTCTGTTAAATGCATCGTAGGCTTGCCTTAGGCAATAAAGCTAAGGGTTAAGCACAAAATCCAGGATTTATCAAGAATTTGTGATACTGTAACCGAAAATCAACCAAAGACATTAAATCATATGCCTTATGATGATCCTATGTGCAGTTGAGGAAATATTACCAACCAAGAAACAGTCACCGGACAGTATCTGTCAATTTGGAAGGAATCAAGGTTCCCATGTATGGAGCTGCATCAACTTTGTCTCTTCCCTCAACAAGTGGTCCGGTTCCAATGACGTTGGTGTTCAAAATTCGATCCCGAGGAAACGTTGTTGGGAAGCTAGTGAGAACAACGCATATAAAGCAAATCTCTTGTCCAGTAGGCATTGATTCTACCAGCACCAAAGCCATCGTGTTCAAGAAGAATTCATGCACATATGAGTGAGATTCTATTGCAGTTATCGCACCAACTAGGCTCACTGAGTCCTGAGTTTCGTATCAATGCAGTTATCTGTCTGTGAATGAAGTTGATAAGAAATTTGTCCGCAGATTATTTTTTTGTTGGTTTGTGCAGAGATACCTCAGTCAATAAAGAGTCCACCTTTGTAAAGTTCTTTCTGTTTCTGTGCAAGAGTGTTAACAAAACTGTATCAGATTTGTCTCCTCAACCATCTCTGGATGGCTTTAAATGACTCAAAATGAAGCCATACTCTTATTTCATTGCAGAAAATCAGGTTCTGGAAGAGAACCGATCAAGAATTCTGCATGGCATGTGGCCCTAAAAGTATTATCGGAAGAATTAGATAAGAAGATGGTAAAGTTCTGTAAAGATGTAGCTACGAACGTGGGAATTTTCAAGGAGTGCTTGTCAAAGTACATGGGGGGTTATGATGTGCATTAACCAAAGCCACTATCACCAATTTAGTGCTATTGATATTTTTCCATTGATATATTCCTTGGTTCTTTAATGATATCTATCTCGCATTTACTTTCTAGACGGATTCCCTTCTACAATTAGTGGGTTTCTCCAATGCCAAAAGAAATAATCTCTCTTTGAAAACGGTAGAGAATATGATTCCATTCTCACTCCTGTATGTCAGCCAAGTCTTTTCCTTTTAAACTTTTTTCTCTTTCCTTACCAAAGCAATTGGATAAGTCGCTGAAACTGGTAAGATTGGCGTCAACAAGATTTCATCTTTCATATTTATCTTCTTCTAGATTTATCTAAAACCCTTGTCCATTGTCCAATCCAACACTGAAAAATTCTCCATTTTGACTGATTTATCTAAGAACTTTGTTGTGGATGTTCAGACCGCCTTGATCGGAAGGCTGCAAACAATCCACGAGGACCCTTCACCTTGATCCACATCACAGAGCGAGTAAATTTGTCTGTGCAGTGTTTTTTAACTTTGGAACATAACCTAACGGCCCTATCCCACGTCGACTCGTTAACAGAAAAATCCAACGAAAAACTTGGCTTCATTATTGGCCTCAGCAGCTTTATCCTTTACCCATAATTATCTTCAGCGGGAAAAGTGTAAGGAAGATAATGAAAAATGAGATTTTCATTAATAGAATATTGTTAAAGGTCCTTAAAGTGGGGAGAGAAAATGACTGAAAAATAGTATTAATTGGAATCTGTGCCAGGTTAAACTTGAATGTCAAAAGATTCCGTCACATTTGGGAGAGGGGATTCCAGAGTTTTTCGTTGTTTAAAATCATCGTCCATTTGCTTCCTTCTTATATCTGTGTTTGATTTTACTCCTGGAAGAACGAAACATTCGAGATTGGTAAAATCTTTTCTGGATTTTGAAGATAAGACGCGCAGAGATCGGCGAGAACAAATCCCAGACAGTTTTCTGTTTTTAGAAAAGGGCTAAAGGATGTTGGAAGGCAAAGCTTCGGTACAGGACACAGATATGCCTAACAAGATGCAGATCCAAGCCATGGACGCTGCGTCTAAAGCTCTGGATCTCTATGATGTTTTCGATTGCAAATCCATTGCTGCCCACATAAAAAAGGTTCTCCCCCCCCCCCCCCCCCCCCCCCCC
>NC_036654.1:4526750-4585715 GCF_002806865.2 Cucurbita pepo subsp. pepo | reverse complement strand
CCCCCCCCCCCCCCCCCCCCGCCTCTCTCTCTCTCTTCTCTTCCCCTGTTTGATGGGTATGTGTAGAGGAATATGGTGGATTGCAGATGTTTTTTCTCGTCTTTAATGGCAGAATCTTAGGCTTTGATTTCTGAACTCGTTTGTTTGTGGATTTGCAGGATTTTGACCACAGATATGGGAGCGGATGGCAATGTGTGGTGGGTTCAAATTTTGGTTGTTTCTTCACCCACTCCAAGGGGTCTTTCATCTACTTCAAACTGGGGACTCTCAACTTTCTCATCTTCAAAGGGGTGACATCTTCGCCCCAGTGATTTGAGTTGTGTTTTCTCTATATATGAATCTCTAGAGAGCTTGGGAAGCTGGAAAGAGAGAGAGTGAAGGAAGGTATTTTCCTTTTCTATGGCTAGGTCAATTCGATTGGAAGGGAAAGATCGAACCAATGTAAGGGAGATGATAGGAAGTGTTCAAATTACATTATGGGATTGTTCGAAGGTTTATGTTCAAAATGCTTTTGATGCTTTTGTGGGTATACTCTGTAAATATTGAAATCCCGGGGAGACACTTCTTAATCCTATTCGAATAACTTTCATTGTCCCTTTTTCTAAATTTCTATTTTCTGCCAAGAAATGCTAACTGTTGGATAAAGAAATCAATTACTGGCAACGACCTCCTTGTTGACTCGAATGGTCAGAAATTATCCAAGATTTGTCAAAATGGAGTCATATTTACAAACTGAGATCCCTAACAAACAAACCTACACATTCTGATAAATAAGGGGACAGCTGAATGAGAAATGGAAATAGATTTTGAATGAGAAATGGAAATAGATTTTGTCCACCAAAGAATTCTTGACAACAATCTTTCTGGGAAACAAGAGAGACCATATAAAACAACAATAGTTTTAACATTCTAGCTCAAATGTATCAAAGACTACGGGGAGATGTCTAGAAGTAGGGAAAAATCAAATCACAGGAGTAATCAGAGGCTCGTTCCTGAAATGTGCCTCCAAGTTTCCAATCACGAGGTCCGCCATTGCAATGGTGGTCTCAATGGTATCCGTTCCCACATGAGGCAGAAGAACTGCATTCTCAAGCTCAAGCAATTGTTCAGGTACATGGGGCTCGTTTTCAAATACATCTAGTCCTACCCCTCCTAAACGACCTTTGTGTAGCGCAGATACGAGCTCAGATTCATTGACGTGAGCACCTCGCCCAACATTGATAAGAATGCCATTTGGCCCCAATGCATCAATTACTTCTCGATTGATAATGTGCTTAGTTTCTTGGGTCAGATTGCATGCCACAAACAGAAACTGGGAATTTGCAGCCAAGTCTACAACGCTGGGAAAGTATTTGTAACCACTGTGATGCTTTTCATTCCTACTGCAATAACTTATGGAGCAACCAAATGCTTCAGCTCTCTTGGCAATGGCAGAACCAATCCTTCCCAATCCAACAATTCCAACTGATTTACCATTGAACTGAAACAGACAACTACTAAGTCAATCAATCAAATCAAGTAACCTGAATCCGCAAGAGTCAATGGTTAGGGAAAATTCTATCATCATCAAGACTTGATTATACTTCTTGTTCCAGGAGTTAAAGAGCGGGATAAGATTAGGAAAAACCATATGATGTCGGACAGCAGTGGAGCAATCTTTGGTGTTGAATAAGATTGAATGAATGGAAATGATTACGTCTTTCAATTTCAACCAAAATATCTGGAATCTAACAAAAATGTTCCGCAATCTAATATTTCAAGTTCGAAGGCTTCTCTCCTCTACTATCCAATTTAATCGAAACAAGCAATATTATTAAGTAATCACTTTGAGCAAAATCAGAGAAGAGATAACGCAACATACACCAAGTAATGCAACGATTAAAACAAACTCACAACCATCTCTACTCTATCGCAATTCACAATAAAAAGAAGCATACCTTCGTTCCCAATCCCAAACCGCCTTTCGTCCACGATCCACTCTTGACGAACCGATCAGACTCACAAATCCTCCTCGAAACCGCAATGGCCAGTCCAATTGCGGCATCCGCAACATCGTCGGTCAACACATCGGGTGTATTAGTAACCCTAATTCCCTTCTCCCGGCACTTCGGCAAATCAATTTTGTCGAGTCCCACACTGAAGCTCGCTACGATTTCCAACGCCGGAAAAGTGTCGATTAAATTGGCGTCGGCGCCGATCTTGGTACAGCCGACTACTGCTCTGATCGATTTCGCGTTTTGTTGAAGGTAATCGGAGTTGAGAGGATGAATCCAGAGCTTGAAGAGATTGAAGCGTTGTTCAAGCTGTTCTTCGAGGTAACTGAACATTGGAGTGGTCATTGCAACTCCTATCTTCTCCATTTTCAGCGCAGCAAAAAGTTCCAGCGCACTGCAACAATTCCCTAACATATGGGATCAATTTGAAGAGTAATTATTTTTTTAATAAATCTGTTCTAAGTATTTAATTCACTCTCATTTATTTGGTTCAGTCAAATAAACATCGATCATCGAAATGCGGTACATAGTGACGTTTATTGACTCACTACTCGAGATAGATTATAGCAATATAAAAACATTATTTTGTATAGTGAAACTTCATAATTTCACATAACTCAGAGCTCGAAACACAAACTTCTTAAATTCAGGCTCAAGTCACGGGAGTAAGTAGAGGCTCATTCTTGAAATGTGCCTCCAAGTTTCGAATCACAAGGTCGGCCATTGCAGTGCTGGTCTCGTTGGTATCGGATGCGACGTGAGGCAATAGGACTACATTTTGAAGCTCAAGCAACTGTTTAGGTACATGGGGCTCGTTTTCATATACATCTAGTCCTGCCCCAGCCAAACGACCATCGAGCAGCGTAGAGATGAGCTCAGATTCATCGACGTGAGCACCTCGTCCAACGTTGATAAGAAAGCCATGTGACCCCAATGCATCGATTACTTCCCGATTGATAATGTGCTTAGTTTGTTGGGTGAGATTGCATGCCACGAACAGAAACTGAGAGTTTGCAGCCAAGTCTAGGACGATGGGGAAGTATTTGTAAACACTGTGATGCTTATCGTTCCTACTGCAATAACTGATGGAGCACCCAAATGCTTCAGCTCTCTTGGCAATGGCTGAACCGATCCTTCCCAACCCAAGAATTCCTACTGATTTTCGACTGAACTGAAATACACAACAACTACTGAATCAAGTAAAATTATATGACGTCAGGTTTTAAAACTCATGTTTGTTTGAAAGTTTTAGGATGTAATGTCAAAAAAAAAAAAAAAAAAAAAAAAAAAAAAAAAAAAANAGATTTATCATTATATTTTTTAAATAATTAAAATTTTATTTTTTAAAATGGTGGAAGAATAAAGAACGAAAAAATGTATTTTTTTAAAAGAAATGAACGATTTGACATAAAAATAAATAATTAAGAATTCATGTTTCTAAAGTTAAATTAATAAAAATATCGCTAAACTTTCTATTTTGCCTCAAAATACTAGTAAACTTTTAAAAAATTTTAAATTTTAAAAAATCTCAAAAATATATTTGGAATAGAAATGGTTAATAATTTATTTTAAAATATCCTTAAATTTTTAATAAGGTTTACGAAAATATCATTATCGTTAGTACTAGGTTTAAAAAATATCATTATTGTTACCATTACCGTTGGTATATATTTAAAAAAAATTAGAAAATTCTATTATCGTTAGTACTATATTTAAAGAATATACGAAATTTCTAAAGTAGCATTGACACTCTTTTTACCCCGTTCACATATCTCATAGATTATTTTAAAATTTTTTAATATTAGTTTTGAAATTTCTTTAATATTTTCTAAACCTAATACGCCCCAAAATATATATTTAAAGTTTTTTTAAACGTATTAATGAATTTTTTAAACTTAAAAATATTTAAAAATACTTTTCATAACTAAAGGGTATTTTTTAAATCCTAAAAAACGTTCAAGAGTATTATAAAAAGGAAGTATTTATTTTTGCTTTTCGTACCGTTGAAGGATATTTTTGTAATTTAACTTATTCCTACCCATCAAATAATCAGCGCAATCTCTCCTCTGTATTTATACACAAACAAATGCAAAGCATACCTTCGTTCCCAAACCAAAATCGCCTTTGGTCCATGATCCACTCCGGACGAACCGATCGCACTCACAAATCCTCCTCGAAACCGCAATGGCCAGACCAATTGCGGCATCGGCGACATCGTCGGTCAACACATCGGGCGTATTGGTAACCCTAATCCCCTTCTCCACGCATTTCGCCAAATCAATTTTGTCGATTCCTACACTGAAGCTCGCTACGACTTCCAAAGCCGGCAAAGCGTCGATCAAATTAGCATCGGCACCGGAACTGGAACTGACGACTACTGCTCTGATCGATTGCGCGTTTTGCTGAAGGTAATCGGAGTTGAGAGGATGAATCCAGAGCTTGAAGAGATTGAAGCGTTGTTCAAGCTGTTTTTCGAGGTAACTCACCATTGGATCGGTCATTGCAACTCCTATCTTCTCCATTTTTAGGGCACCAAAAAAGCTTCGGCGGATTGCAGCAATTTTCTGAAATATGAGAGCTCTTTAGGGATTTTGCTTTGTGTTAAGTTCGTTCGTTTTATATTATTTTTTTTTTAGATTTTTTTTTTCTATTTATTAATGAACTTATTGAAAATTGTTTCCAAAATGGAAGTTTATAACAAAAATTATTGTTGGAAGATATAATGTCAAAATCAACCCTTTTTTTTAAACTTCAGAAATTAATTTGGGAATAACTTTAGAAATAAAATTGGAATTAGGTACGCATTTTTAAAAAAAAAAATTGTTTTTTTTTTTTTTTTTTTTNTATATTGTTTTTAGTTCAAAAAATAATGTTTTAATAAGTGCTCTAATTCAATCCCAAGAGGAACAAAAATGGGATGAAATGAAATGAAAATTAACAATAAAGTCGTTTTTAAAAAAGTTTTCTAATTCTTTGACTGGTACATGTGCGATAAGTGAGGTTGTTAAAAACGTTTGGAGATCACTCTAAGAAAGCAATGTTATAGGTTAGCAAGCAAATAAGCAACGACCACGACTTTGATAATGTAGAAGAAGATAACTAGTCAAATCCCCTAGAGTACATTTTCGTAACAGTATAAGAAACAAAGGTTAGGAATGAGCATGCAGCCACACATAACACACCCTAGAGTTTCAGCCATTATAACTATTTGTAATCCACAAACCAATCCTACTAACGGTAAAAATTTCTTCGAATATGTCCTTGAATTCATTCGTGAGCAAAGCTCAAATTGGCGAAGAATATGGTCCGTGGGTTTCCTTTATTGGAACTATGATTCTATTTATTTTTGTTTCGAATTGGTTCAGGTTGTATAAATACTACTGTTGCTTTAGATTTACTCACATCAGGAGCATATTTCTATACGGGTCTTAGTAAAAATGGATTAAGTTATTTTGGTAAAGACATTCAACGAACTCCAATCTTTAGCATGACTATGACATCTTTCCCCACTCAATTGGTTGATATCTCTTTCAACCACTCTTCACGGACTCAACAACTTAGAATGAGGTTAACCTCAAATCTTTTGATGTGTTTCCAATTGTTCTCAGCATCGTGGAGTCTTTATGCAAGAGAAACACTAGTAAATCTCTTCCTAATTTGCCGCTATTTCTTTCTTAGTGGAATTCTCATCGTGGTCGGAGGTAGTGTCGCCTCATTGAGCTCGATGTCTTCTTAATCAGAATAGTAACATTTACGGTTACTAACGTGAACAATAAGGCTAGTCCTCATCAATGTGTAACAATTCGCTTTTCAATGCCTCAAATCACAGACAGTTATGTAGACACTAAGGATAAAAAAAAATAAAAAGAAAAAAAAAACGCTTTTAAAATAAAGACAGTAAATACATTAAAACAAAACAAGTTATATACACATGTGTGCACACAACTTTAAACACAAAGTTCATTTAAAACGACAGGGTTTTCAAAAGCCATATACAAATAAAACAAGACACAAGTCGACGGTCCCCTCCACAGTCGCACGACCCAACACATTCATACCATGGTCAACTCTCTACGGAAAAATGAAGTGTAGCAAATGTGCGTATTAAAAATACTCCGCAAACAACTTACTAGTAGACTCTCATCGTACTTATTCCTTATGACATCTACTTAGGCTATGTGCTCAACTATATATTCCTTCAGCAATATCGTGGCTCTAGTTTATGCTAGCCTTCTCACGCTCGTAAATACCAAAACCTTATATATACCTCCTCTAAGAAGTACTCTAACCTCCCTAGGGTTCATAACTTAAGGGTTTTCGGTACTTTTAGATCTATGTTTTATGTTTGCATTAATTGTGCATCGAGTAACTGTGGCCCAAGGGAAAAGACATAGGGTAAATCTCATAAGTATGGAGTAGCCCTTTGTTCTTGAAATGGTAACCGTACTCCACACAATTTGCCTAATACATTCTAATTGAAAGATCCTCCTTAGTGGTGCAGGGCAACAAGTGCTTGCTTCTAAGATCAGTAAACTACCTATCACATTGATTTTTTAATGCGAAAAATAATAAACTATCTGTCCATACACCCTATTCGGGTTAGAACAGTAAACTACTTGTCGCATTGCCTTTTTCAGACGGAAACAAGCACAAATGGAAGTACCTCAATAGTATACCCTCTACGACTCTTGGAGCCCGTGTGGATGACAACAGCATTCTGTGTATCAAGTAGACACTAACCCCTCTTTATTAGTTCACAAATAGGGATTGCACCCGAGAAACCGGGCTAAAACTAAGTGAACCGATCAAATTAACGAGCGAGTGTCAAATTGGGAAGAAAAATGGCTCACCCACGCGCTCATGTATTATAGACACGCAGCTAGATGAGGCGTATACGCGCGCTCGTACTCGTGGCTACCAACGCGCGCGCCAACTTTTCCAGTCGCCCACGAGCGGAGCTTCGAATCCCAGACGACGTGATTTTCGCGTTAATTTCTTTGGATTTTCCTTCAGCGCGCGGCAGTTCAAACCCCAGAAGATGGACAAGCGTTTATTTATTTATTTATTTTCCGTGAAGAGTGCGCGCGTTCAAACCTGAAAAACGTATCTTTCCCAGATTTTTTCCTAATTTTTCCTCCAATTTTCCAGATTTCATTATTTCCTTCTATTTTATCCCTAAATTATTTTAGAATAAATTAGAAGTCCTAATCTTTGTTAAATCATAAAAATAGCCCAAATTTAACTTCCTTACCAACTTCGAGCTCAAACGGTAACTTGGGTTTTACGTGCTCTCCTTCCCAATTTCTTCTTCTGAATCTACGAGACCAAAATTGAGTTTAGAAATGGTCTATAGACGAAGAATATTGAAAAAAAAAAAGCATAATAATACTCATAATCTAACCTTCGATGAACCTCGTTTGTTTGTTGTCAAGATCGGCCAAATTAGTGATGCAGCTGATATCCTACTCTTTTAAGAAAGACTATTTTGAGCGGTTAATTCCAAATATAGACGGGTATTTATAAATTGGATTAGAAGATGAACGTGGCACTTTTTTTTAATTTGAATTACCAATGAGAGTCTTCCACTTGTCAAACATCCAATGGTTGATGATTTTTGTAATTATTGCAAAATCTTCTTTTAATTATTACTTAATAACTTGGTAATTGTCTCCCAAAAAAAATATATATTATTTATGCCCCAAAATATCAATTTGTCATCTTAGAGCTAGCTTTTAAATTAGTAAGGCTTGTGTGGACTTAATTTCCAATTTGATTATGGGGCAATTTTCCCAAATTTGCGACTTTAGGGTTATTTCTGCAATTTGTCACTTTTTAGAGTTATCTTTATAAATTTAGTTTATTATGAAGGTATTCTTTGTAAATTGGACTTCGTGTAGATTAAATTTCCAATTTACCCTTGTAAGACATTTACTCTTTTATTCATGAAAATTACATATACTTAATCAAGGTAATTATTCGATAAATATGAAACGATGACGTTTGCTGAAGCTTTCTATCATTTCAATTTAAATCCAAATATCGTTTATTCCTTTGGACAAAGAGGAAGAAACAAAATGTCAAAGTATAGACATACGCCACATTATAATTTATGTACTTTAAGAATTAAATTCCTAACTTTTTAAAATAATAATAATAATAATTTAATTGATGTCAAAATATAGAATATATCCGCTACTTATCCGTATTTAAAGAATTAAATTCCTAACTTTTTTAAAAAATAATAATAATAATAATAATAATAATAATTTAATTGATGTCAAAATAGAGAATATATCCATTTAAAGAATTAAATTCCTAACTTTTTAAAATAATAATAATGATAATAATTTAATTGATGTCAAAATATAGAATATATCCATTTAAAGAATTAAATTCCTAACTTTTTAAAATAATAATAATAAGAACTTAATTGATATCAAAATATAGAATATATCCCCTACTTATTCGTATTTAAAGAATTAAATTCCTAACTTTTTCTTAAATAATAATAAAAAATTAATTTGGTCTTTATATTTACCTTCGAGTTTCAATACATTTCACGGGAATATGGTTTTCACACCTTTATAAATAATGTTTTGTTTCTCTCTCTAACTAATGTGAGATTTCATAATCTACCCCTTGGGGGACATCATCCTCGTCAGCACACCCAATAACCTAGCTCTGATATGATTTGTACGGGAGGGCCCAATGTCCTCGCTAGCACACCCAATAACCTGTCTCTAATTCGATTTGTACCATTTAAATATAAGTGAATTAAGGTAGAAATAAATAATTTAATTATAAATGTAGCACAACCTACACTTACCCACTAAGATTGGCTTTGTTAGCTGAGAGCTATAGCTAAGGCCTAACCCCTTGTATTCCAACGTATACTTTCAGTCAACACTATTAAATTCATTTCATTTATTTAACCTCATAAATGTGAATGATTTAATTTTTCTTATTTTCACTTATTTTATATAATTTAACATAATTTAAAACACCAATCTAATTTAATCATTAAAAAAAAAAAAAAAAAAAAAAAAAAAAAAAAAAANTAAATATTGTCCGCTTTGATTCCTTATGAATTGCTGTCAGTCTCGCGATTTTTAAAATGGTTCGAAGTGGACAATATCTACTAATGGTGGGCTTATGCTGTTACAAATGGTATCAAAGTCAAATATCGAGAGGTGTGCTAGCGAGGACGTTGGACCTCTAAGGGGGTGGATTGTGAGATCCCACATGTCGGTTAGAGATGAGAACGAACCATTGCATATAAGGGTGTGGAAACCTTTACTTACCAGACGCAAATCCTTGAGAGAGTCTAAAAAACAATATCGACTAACTGACTGTTGGGCTATTACACATTTAGATTAAAAGACATCAACCGACAGAGACATAGAAAAAGCCTAGAAAGTAGATAGCTGCCAAAATCAACCACCAAGAACAATAATAAACAAATAAATAAGGGAAATGAAACAATAATGAAAGTAGGCTCTGATTCTGAAAACAACTCCATGACCCCCTTCCCACTTACATTTATATGAAAGGAATTTTAAAAACAAATGACAGATCTACTTCAAAACTTTAATTCTCTAGCAATTTCATCCATATAAACTTTAATTTAGTAACCATTTAATCACTATATTCTCAATTTTTATAAACAATACATATATTATTAAAACTTAATGAAATACTTGTTACTTAATCATATATCCATCCATGAATACATACTAAGAAAAGGCAAGAAAATAGCATTGAACTATTTTGAGACTAAAAATTGAAAAAGAAAATAAAAGAATAATCAGTGGTCTTCTTCCTGCACTTAAAATGGGTATCAATTATAGGGAGAGATGATGGTTAAGAATGAAGGATGGGTGTGTGTCCATTTTTCTTTTTGGCAAAGTTTGACCTCAAGATTTTCAGCAGAACCATCCAATTGAAGCCTTCAGAAGAAAAAAAAAAAAAGGAAAACAAGTTGAAAATATTTCATTCATTCTTTCTGTAACCACCCTTCTCTTAAGATGCACCTCACGTTGCATCGATCTGCTTCTCAGAAATAGAGAGAGAAGAAGAAATCCAAATAAAGGGGAAGGGAGGGAGGGAGAGAGAGAGCAAAACCAAGAACTTTTCCTTATTCCTAAGTTCAAAGGAGGTAAAGAGAAGCAAAACAAAACCATCCCACCACCATTTTTCTTGTTTTTTTGTCTAAAAATCCTGCTTCTCTTCCTCCTTTATCTCTCAATTCCCTTCTTTTTCTCTCTATGCTGTCTGAAACCCAGAAGCAATTGATCACCCAGTTGCCGGTTTGTTGTCCCTTGCGGTTTCAGTCAAAAGTTTCATCAAGAAACTGAAGATGATTCATGCTATGGAGCAGGAGCACGAAGGTTTCAAATCCAAATTATGTCATTTCAAAGGAACGCACGAGAATTCTGGCAGACATGCCAAGAGCTTGAGCATCGAGAGTGCCAGCATGTTGGACTCTCTTGTCGATGAGGATACATCAAGAAGCCAAGGATCGACGCCGGTTCACAACAACTCTGCAGAGAAGCCGCTGACACCAACCAATCGACCTGAAAAGTCTCTGAAGCTGAAGTTGACCAAGGATGAAGATGCTGTCACTGAGAAGGAACCCAGAGACAAGAAGGCCTTAGGTTCTATTCCTAGCCATTCTTTTAAGATCTAATATTCATTTAATCACTACTCACCTTAATCAACCTATACATAACTTGGAGGGATTTGAATCTTTGACCTCTTGCTCCAAGGTACATGTCAATCAAAGCTAAGGCACATATTCAAGCCACATTATTCATTTGTTAAAGTTAATAACTAAAGATTTATTAAAATTAAGAGATAACAATGGTTAGTTTTTTTAGAAATTTTGGATTCAAAATAGGCATATTGAGGGTTAAGGGGGCTAAGATAGAACAAACATAAAGTTCGAGGACCGAAACGGGCCATGTGAAGTTAAGGTATCAAAATGGGGTGTTGTTCATTCTAGGAGGAATGCTTTTTGTTTGATTCTGCAATTAACATTCTCCTCCAATCTCGGGTTATAATTCAGAAATGGAACAAATGAAAGAGAGGTTTGCAAAGTTACTCTTGGGAGAAGACATGTCTGGGGGAGGAAAGGGTGTTTCCTCAGCCTTGGCATTGTCTAATGCAATCACAAACCTTGCTGGTATGTACTTAGAATTTTCTAACATGGTAACTGAGAAATCTCTGTTGGGATCTAAAATTCTGTCGATGTTGCAGCTTCTGTGTTCGGAGAACAATGGCGTCTAGAGCCAATGTCATTAGAAAGAAAAACAAGATGGAGAAAAGAAATCGATTTGCTCTTATCCGTCACAGACTACATTGTTGAGTTTGTTCCTTCACAACAGAAATCCAAGGATGGAACGAATATGGAGGTAAACCTTTGATTTCGAATCTGTAGTTAGAATCGACTTGTATGATTCTCACAACCTTAGGTAAGGGAATTCATGAATACCTGGAGCTTGACTCAAATGTTCCTTCCTTTCTCATTCAATCTTACAAATGAAGTTTATGGCTGTCTTAGATAATGGTGACCCGGCAACGAAACGACTTGCACTTGAATATCCCAGCTTTGAGGAAGCTTGATGCCATGTTAATTGTAAGAACTATGCCTACAATTTACTCTATTGTTCATTGTTTTCTCTGCTTCAGTCAGAATGAATCCTATGTGACATTGGATTTGCCACGACAAAACACAGGGTTGTCTGGATAATTTTAAAGAACAGAACGAGTTCTATTATGTATCGAGAGATGCTGATGACTCGGAGAAAGGAAATAACAAGAGAAAAGATGATAAGTGGTGGCTACCTACAGCAAGAGTTCCACCAAATGGTTTATCAGAGATGACAAGAAAGTTTCTGCAGTACCAGAAGGATTGTGTGAACCAGGTCCTGAAGGCAGCCATGGCTATAAATGCTCAAATCATATCAGAAATGGAGATCCCTGAAGATTACATTGAATCTCTCCCTAAAGTAAGCGAAATTGAATATGTTTTAGTAATGATTTCGAAATGAATCTTCACCTGAAACTAAGTTTTGTTTTCATGGATTTACAGAATGGAAGGGCAAGCCTAGGGGATTCCATCTACAGAAGTATAACAGTTGAGTTCTTTGATCCTGATCAGTTTCTTTCCAGCATGGACTTAACATCAGATCATAAAATCCTAGATCTGAAAGACAGAATTGAAGCTTCCATAGTGATTTGGAGGAGGAAGATGAAAGATGTTAAATCTGCTTGGGCTTCAGCAGTGAGCTTGGAAAAGAGAGAACTATTCGAAGAGAGAGCAGAGACCATCTTGCTAATACTTAAGCACCGATTTCCCGGAATCCCACAATCTTCACTAGATATCAGCAAAATTCAATTCAATCGGGTATAAACAATGCTACTTCCTTGTCTATACTCTCGATAATTATCTTTTCAATTCAAGTTTAACAAGAAAAGTAGGAGAAGCATCACAAAGAACAGAAAAGAAACATAAACCAAACTTGTTTGAAATCTTTCAAGATCAATCAGAACTTACTTTTTCCTCCATTGCAGGACGTAGGGCACGCCATTTTAGAGAGCTACTCCAGAATACTGGAAAGCTTAGCCTTCACAGTGATGTCTCGAATCGAAGACGTACTCCACGCTGATGCCTTAACTCAAAATCCATCACAGACAGCACCGAAGAGGAAACCAGCGAGCGAAACTCCACCGGAAAAAACGCCACGCAAAAGAGAAGACAACGGCACAGAAACGCCGGTTTCAATGACACTGTTGGATTTCATGGGTTGGGGTCAGGAACAAAGCGAGAACGAGCCGAAGAAGAGTTCATTGGGGCAGTCGGATGAATTAAACGCCGATTCAGATGCGAAAAACGGAAATACGCCTGGGAATATAGTGACGAACAAGAAGGTTTCGTACGTGGAAAATTTGAGCGCTGTGAAAAGTCCAACGGCCCGCCATTGAAGAGGGATTGAAGAACAAAAAAAGTGCAGGAAGATGACAATTAGATAGAGGGATAGGGAGAATTGCAAAAGAGAATGAATTATCAATGAATTTGGGGTTCCTTTTTTTTTTTTTTCTTCCCACATTTGGGGATTTGACAATTTTCTATCTCATTCCTTGTGTAAATAGGAGGAAGAATGAGAAGAACAAAGAACACACTTTAATTTGGATTTTGATTTGTGTAAAACCAAAAATGGCTTTTGTATAATTTGTATCATTGTAGTGTTCTTAGCCATCATAAATATCATATATTTTTCGTCATCATATTCTTGTGACAACATGACAATAATTGTGCGGCACTTGTTCTAATTTGGTGAACAAGTTAAAAGGATTATGCAAGAACGAAGCGAACAAGCAACAACTACGACTGTCTATCGACACCTCAAAGATGAACTGGGGTTTCAACTAACCCAAGTAAGAAGAGTTGACAACTAGTCACATGGTACATTTTGAGACATTTTAGTCACATGATTGTGGTGATCATCCTTAAAGGATCCAATATTGGTTACGATGAGCTCTCCCACACACGATTGCCCCCTTCTCCCAGTCATCTTTGTCGCTCCCCAATCCACAGATAACAAAACCCTTCTTATCTTCGTCTCCAATTCGGATAATCCCAAAAAGCCCTAAAAAATGTTTGCAACTCTAAATCCCTCGTCCGTCCTGCAAATTCCTCCATTACAGAGATTCAAGAAGCTCTCACTTTCCACCTCTTTCCTCCATGGCTCAACTCCTCTCTCATTCCTCTCTAAGCCTGCACCCTCGCCTCCCCAAACTCTCAATTTCCTCCCCTCCATTAGGGCCATGAAGTCCCTGCAAGGCCGCGTGGTCTGCGCCACCAACGACAAGACCGTTGCCGTCGAAGTCGTGCGCTTGGCGCCTCATCCGAAGTACAAACGGCGCATCAGAATCAAGAAGAAGTACCAGGCACACGATCCGGATAACCAGTTCAAGGTCGGAGACTTTGTGGAGCTTGAGAAATGCCGGCCGATTAGCAAGATGAAGACGTTCCTCGCCATTCCGGTTCCGGCAAGGAATTCGAAGAAGAAGGTGGCGGAAGCTGCGGCTGGGGACCTTGGGATTCCATTGGAGTCTCAGCAACAGGTTTAATCGTAATCGTAATCATAATCATAATCGGTTGCGTTTTGTAGATCTATTCTTGTTTCTGGTTGATGAATGATTGAAGATTGTTTGATGGATGTTGTTTTCCAAATTCTTAGAATCTCTATTCGTCTCTGCAATTGATGCGTCTGAACAGTGAGATTAACTGCTGATGATTATGGTGTGGTATTGTTCCCCTCCAAATTCTCTTTATTCTTGCGTTTGGTTTAGAAAAACAGTGAGATTTGCATTATAATGTTAATTAATTATTATGATTATTTCATCGTTAAACTAAAGATTATACGTAATTGGATAATACTACTAGGTTACATATGTCTTACTATTTGATATATCCCATTAACTCTATTATAATTTGATTAATGAATCTTTCAAAGGATAAATATAAGTATATTTAGCATAATTATTATTACTTTTTTTTAGTTTGTAAGACTAAAATGCATAATTCATAATTTAAACGGGTTAATTAAGTATTTTCATAGTTGTCGTCACCTACCATGATAACTATTATCTGCTGTAGATTTCTGTTAGTAACTACTATTGGATGATGAAAGTCCCTAATTTAGGGAATGGTCTTTATAAACAAAGAATACTCTCTACATTGATATGAGGCCTTCAATCCCATGAGAGCTTAGGCTCAAAATGGACAATATGAGGCCTTCAATCCCACGAGAGCTTAGGCTCAAAATGGACAATATCATACCAAATCAAAGTCACGAGAGCTTAGGCTTAAAGTGGACAATATCATACCATTGTAGAGAGTCGTGTTCGTCTAACATGGTAACAGAGTCATACCCTAATTAGTCGTGCCAATAGATTGGTTGGTATCAGAGTCATGCCCTAAACTTAGTCGTGCTAATTAAAAAATGACTAAGACTCCTTTTGGGGCCATGAGTAATCATAACTTAGTCGTGCCAATTAAAAAATGACTAAGACTCTTTTGGGGCCATGAGTAATCATCTAACAACTACAACTTCTTAATTTCATTGTCATCTATTGCCACTACATTGTCGATAATCACCACGTTACCTCGCCATAGTTCATTTAAATATCTTTTTACGGGTAATCCAAACAAACACTTAATGATTGTGTTTTTCTTTTAAAAATTATTGATGCACAAATTTGAATCACACAAAAATGTTGATAATTAATGGCTTATGTACAATTAACTCTATCTGAATTACCTTTAAAACTTTTTACCGTTTTCTCCGGAAGAACAAAAGGAAGGAAAGAAAGTTAAATAATGTGTACTTGAACAGCTAACAGTCTATAAATCACTACAGGGTTAGGGTAAAAAATATGTTGATTTGAATAAATTTCAATAAGAAATATTAATACCTAATCATCCTCTACTTGAAGGCTTGCTTTAATATTCTCTAACATATGTGATACGAAATCGTTAACATACTCGGCAGACTGCGACGTTTGAGTAGCTATTGTTAGCAACGAACCTCCTTCTGTGACCCTCTCTTCTTTGCTTTTACTGATAACCGATGCCCTCGGTGGGTGCCCGTCTGGGAGGATCGAGAAGCCCATAGGTAACGTCGTGATGGTGCTCGGGTCACATCCAACCATCACAGACTGCATGCTTGTAATGTCAATTTGAGCATAGATCACTGTTGATTCGTAATCGTTTGTTAGAGTATCTTGTATAATCCACTTGTTGGATTCATCTGATTTTATTGCCTGCAACAATCGTTTGCATTGTCAAAATGAATATTAACGAGAGTATTAATTCGATAATTGATATGTACTCATTCCGAAGCTCACTTGGATAGTAACAGCATTGCCTCGATTCTGTCCTTTGGCAAACACTGCTAGCGTTTCAACTGGACCACTCAACATCACATCCCACTGAAAGTCATTGATTCAACATTTTAATAGCAATGTCTAGAACGATACACACAGACGTATATATGCATACACAGAGGGAAAATCGTGTCGCCAAAAGCGAGGCATACCTCGATTCGTCGGGATCCATTGATCAAGAATTCGAACAAGAGTTTAGGAGAAATAGGTAGCCACACTGAAGCAACTGCACACAAGATTAAACCAAGAGGTTCTCGTGGATCATTTAAGTTCTTTCTTGAAGCAACTCTTATGTTTTCACCTATTTTGCTCTGGACCTTGGTCCATGTATGGCTGCTGGAAGCACCCATGGCTTGATAAACACTAGATGTCATTCTCTGTGCCAATCGAAGAACACTTTTTCTCCCACCAAGAGTGGTGATTCCTAAGAGTTTTTAGAAACTGAGATCTCATAAAACTTTGAAGGATTGAATGATTAGTAATGACTGAGGAGTTTTACCAGTGGAATCCTTCATGGGAACGTTGGTGGCCATGTAGAAAACCTGCCATTCACAATGGGTTTGCATTGTGGCCATCCAATGCCTTGCCCCGAATATCAAACCGCTATTCACAATGGTTCGATACATCGTTCGAAGTTTGGTCTTCTGGCATTCCCAGTGCTCTAAGACTATGACCTAATATGACACAATGTTAGGAATCACGACTCTCCCCAATGGTATGATATTGTCCACTTTGAGCATAAGCTTTAAATTAGCCAACGTGGGACTCTCTCCCAACCATTCTCAACAATCCTCCTCTCGAACAAAGTACACTATATAGAGCCCTCGAACAGCCTCCCCTTAATCGAGGCTCAACTCCTTCTCTGGAGTCCTCGAACAAAGTACACCCTTTGTTCGACACTTAAGCCACTTTTGACTACACCTTCGAGGCTCACAATTTCTTTGTTCAATATTTGAGAATTCTAATGACATGGCTAAGTTAAGGCACGACTCTGATACCATGTTAGGAATCACGACTCTCCATAATGGTATGATATTGTCCACTTGATGAGAGGTTATGCTCAAAGTGGACAATATCATACCATTGTTGAGAGTTGTGATTCCTCACACACAACATGTTTAGGTCGATAGATTAATTAAAGTACATCTTTAATTCATATTATGAGGTTCATACCTTACAATGACCGTTAGATGTATCCTCAATGATGCAACCTGAGGGTCGTTTCCTACAAAAGGAGGGGGATGAGTCTATACTATCACCAACGTTGTTGATCGAAACATCAGCGACGACCCACTTTTCGGGACTTAGTCGTTTGCAAGTTCGAATGAAATAGACTTCTCTTGGGGGGAAGACGGGAGTGAGCATTTGGAGCTCCGCAAACATCTGCAAACCTGGCAGAAAAAATGAGCTTCTAGGATAAACACTTTTCCAATCCACATCTTATTACACTTAATATATTTCAATTATTCATTATTTATTGCTGATGTCATAAATACATATCAAGCTACAAGACATAAAAGTATAGGAAAAGAGAGAATAATAAAACTATATCATTTTAATAAATGTATTAATAAAAAAGACGGAAAAATAAAATAAGAAAAAGAAAAGGAAAAACTGTTTGTGGTTGTCCTTGTCCCACATCGGTAAAGCTGAGAACCTGGGGGCAAACATTCTCTATAAATTGGGCCTCTGACTCCGTTCGTTTGAATCTTCCGTTTTCAAGAATAAAATAAGAATTTTAAAGCGTTAACCCAAAATTTGAGGGGAAAATATTTGTAATTATTTAAGTTTAAACTATGCTTATTTTGGAAAGAAAATCACTAAAAAAAATTATTATTTAAGTAATTACCTAAATTTATTATTTTTAAAAAGAAAATCCCAGAGAGAGAGAGAGAGAGAGAGAGAGAGAGAGAGAGAGAGAGAGAGAGAGAGACTTACGAGTTGAACTGCGCCATTCCGGGTGGACCCGTCGCCATTGCAGACGACCTCGATGGTCGACGCCTTCGAGATTATGGAGGGAAACATTTCCTTCCATTGAACCTTCACCGGCAAACAACAACAGAGAAATACATGAATCCGATCAGGCAACAATATTCCGGGAACTTTCAGTCGAGTTAGGGTTTAATTTAAATATTCACCACATCCATGAAGCTCTGAACCAATCGATGAAGATCTACGAACACCACGCCGGATTCTCTCGACGCTTCGATTTCTCCCTTCGGCTGCTGCTCGTATTCGCCGGCGAATTGCTTCATGTACTCGTCGTAATTCAGCAGTTCTCGTCCTGTTTCAAAGCTTCGAATCCAAAGCGGCTCCCCGGAATCCGCCATTTTCACGACCTCCTCAATCGCTTTCTTCGCTATCTCCATAACCCTAGCTTTCTCCAGACCGAAAATCCTCTTCGATTTCTCCAAATTTCTTCTACCTTCAATCGCATCCTCGCTCTCCCCCAATCTTGACCTCGATGTTCCAGCAGGAGCGTATTGTTCCAGAGCCGTTTTCAATCCCTCGACCTGTAAATCGAAGGTTAGTTCCATAAATTTGAAGAAATTGGAAAGGAAAACAAGAGATGTATTATAAACCTCGGCTTTGAGTCGAACTATTTCAGTTACTAATTGTTGTTGCTTTTGGTCAGAACTTGTGAACATGGAATCCATGGAAATGGCGATGGAGTTTGCTGAAGAACAACATTTAAGGCAAGAAGATTTGTTGATCATTTCCTTCAGTGCTTGGTTTTCTTCTCGCAATTTCTCCATTTCCTGACGCTCGAGACTGACCTAGAAAAGCGAAACAGATAAAGGTAGCAAAAACAAGAACGAGAACAAGAACAAGAAGAAACAGAGGAGAAAAAACTGTTGAAAAAATGTGCAGAACTGAAAACCTTGATTTGTGTTCTTCGATTCTGAAACCAGAACTTGATTTGCTTAGAATGAAGACCAAGATTCTCACTGAGTTTCTGCCTCTGTTTCTCATCTGGATGAGGAGACTCTTTAAACACCCTGCAAATAGTCCTCTAAATTTGCTTCAATCTTCTAAATCCATTCCCATTTTCTTTATATTTCTTCCATAAATCAGTACAAGAAATGGAGTTCGTTCGTTAACTTTGTTTAATCTTCCTATTTCTTCCATATATAAACGATGAACAGTGTAGAAATTCGAGTTTCATACTTCTCCATTTCTCTGATTTGCTCTGAAGTATGACGATTCTTCCTCTTTTTTCTATTCCCCAGTCCCTTATCTTCATCTTCATCTTCATCATCAGGCTCGACGCCCAAATCCTCCGCCGACCTCGACCCCGCCGGCTCAGAGTTGTCACTGCAGCTGTCCTCTCTCCTCACCGGCGCGTCGGCGCCCATATCCACCGCATTCTGGAAAACCCCAGCCTAAGAAAAAGAAAAAACCCCATTAGAGGTGCATTTTTGCAGAAAGATTTAGAGGAAGTGTGTGAAGAAGATGAGTACAAGGGTGAGAGAAAGAGCCGGAGAAGAAGGAACATTCATAACACGGCGAGATGGGCGGTTGTCGGACATGACAACGGCCATTAATAGCTGTGCGATTAAAAGGGCTATGAGGGCTTTGAAAATTGAAATTTAATTTCTGCAAATAGAAAAAGGAATTTTAGCATTCCAGAGAAAAAAAACAAAAAAAAAAAAAAAGATAGAAAGAAATACCGATGATCCATCAAATTCACGTTACACAAGAGGTGGATTTTTCATTTTCCTTTTTTCTTTTTTCCTTCANTTATTGAAGTTTCACGTTTAAAAAAATTAATTATATAAAAAAGAGAGAAAAAAAAAAGTAAAAGGTGGAATATGCGCCCTATGCTAAATTTGTTATTCAATTTTGAATGGACAAAAATAATTTAGCCAATTTTTCCATTAATTTTAACTTTTATTCTTCTTCACTAACTTTTAAAAATATATACGTTTATCATTTTTTCAATTTAAACGTCAAACAAAAATTAATATTTTTCACTCAATTATATTTTTTACGACTATTTTTAAAGATTAAAGACTAAATTATTAGTTTCGATTAAATGAGAACGGAGAAATATACTTTACAAACAAAAAATCATTTGATCTCGTGATAAGATCAAACGTTACATATCGTATGGCTCTCGTTGAAAGAGATAAGAAAAGAAGAAGTACAAGGGTATAATTGTAAATAAATTTCAATTGATTTATTAAATTCTAAATAATTTTGTCTTACTGCTAAATAATATATTTAACACGAGGAAAATAAGTCATTGGAATTTATAACTTTTTTGTGTGAGCGTGAATAATAATTATTTATTTATTTTATTTTTTTTAAATGGTTGTACTAAAATAATTGTCATTTTCAATATTGTATAAATCAAATTTATTAAATACGAGATTAAATAGACAGTGGGTTGAATAATTGACAGGTGAGTGATTTAGTGCATTGAAGAAACGTGGGGAAAGGGTATAAATGGAAAGTGAGTGAAAATAAATATCTCCTTATTTAAAAAGAAAAAAAGAAAGATAATGATAAATATCATAATTTATGTGGGCTATAATGGTTCACACTTGAACAGCACATGCAAAATAATAATAATAATAAATAATATATTTACGTGTCTTATTTACCATTATTTTATGATTATTTATAACTATTTATCAAAATATTATATAAAAAAAAAACATTCGATTATTGAATTTGTAATTTAAATTAAAAAATATTTATGAATAATTTTTGTTTTTCAAAAAACATTTATAAATAGATATGATATTGTCCACTTTGAGAATAAGTTCTCCTGACTTTGTTTTTTTTATTATAAATCATGATCATTCTCTATATTAGCGGACGTGAGACTTTCATTATTTATTGATTTTTTAATATTTTTTTCTTTATTAGCGTTAATAATTTGTGGCATTTTCACGTTGTATATTATTTTAATAAATTTGAATTATAAAAAAAAATGTTATAATTTTAATTTTTTTTTTTCAAAATTATCAAATAAATATATTAAGAGGAGAGGAAAATTAGAAAAAGTTGATAGTTGACCCCACTTATTAATATGCTATGGACGAAAAAAAAGAGAGATTAAATTATAAATAATTTTAAATTTATTCCAATAATTATAATAATACAATGTGTATTAAAATTATCATTTGAAATATAAATTCATTAACATATTTTACATAAAATCTAATAACGTGACAATAATTATTAAATTTTTTAATATTAAATTTGGGAAAAAAATAATATTAAGAGACATTAATTTTATTTTAATCTAATAGTTTAATAAAAAAAAATTATATTTTAAAGATGATTTAAAATAAATTACAAAAGTCGGGGTGTGAGGCTTGTGAGGAGCGTGGGCCAAACCATGGGACCGAGACGCAGTGGATAATAACCAGCCAAGCCCACTGGGTCCTTTGTCAGGACAGCGGATTGACACGTGGCAGAAGTTAATTGGATAAAAGAAGGTAAGAAAAACGTGTTGTCTGGGAGCTTCTTTTTCTTTAGTGGTAGACAAAAATTAATTTAATATTTTGTTTGTTTTGCGTCACCCTCATCGTACCACGTTAAATTATGTGAATATCCTAAATTGGTCCTAAGATATTGTTTGGACATGGAACATACTCATTCAAATCTTTTAACACCTATGTTCGATAATAATTTGCGATTCAAATTAAATCAAATTTATCTTAACTTTTTAAAATGATAATTCGTATTTAATTTAAAATTAATAAAAATATTCTTAAACTTTAGTTAGTCGTATTAATATTTTATTTTAAAAATACAATTAAACTTTAAAATGTTACATTAAAAATATTATTTATATTAGTTATATACTTAAAAAATGTTCATAAAATTTTAAAAATAGTATTAACATTTAGACTTTAAAAACAAATTTATAGTTAATATATCTATTGACATCTCTACTGTCAATATATGGACAGACGAAAACTGTTTATTAGTATCTCATAAATTATCTCTAAATTTTTTAACTTTATTCATGAAAGTTCGTGAATATTTTTGAAACGTGGTACTAACGGTAAGGTATTTTTGAATTCTTTAAAATAAAAGTGTTTTAATATTTTTTTTTTTAAATCTAAATGTATTTTTGAAGTGTTTTTTTTAAAGAATATTAATGAAAATTCTAAGACGTTAAAAGTATATTTTTAAACCGTTTGTATTAAAAATAACATAAAAAAATATTTTTATTGAAAATTTTAAAAAATTAAGAGTATTTTGTTCTTAATACTAAGTAATTTTTAAATACAATTAAGTTTTTATAGATTTTTAAATTAATAGATTAATTAAGTTTGAATTTGGTTCATTAGGTTAGACGAACACGACTCTCTATAATGGTATGATATTGTCCCTCTGAGTATAAGCTCTCATGACTTTGTCTTGCGCTTCACAAAAGGCATCATAGCAGTATTTATAAACTCATGATCATTCCCTAAACGTGGGACTTTCATCATCCAACACAACTTATAATTGTTTCCGAGTATTAAAAAAAAAAAACTAAAATAGGCATATATATAGTTAAATGGCATTTTATATTTTGACATGTTAGTATATTTATAAATTTAATTTCAATTAAAACTATTTAAAATGTGTTTTATATATATTCATATAAAACTAGCTGTTAACTTGAGTTTATAACATGAAAATACTAAATTTTATTAATTTTTTTAAAATCAAAGGAAAGTAAAATGGTAAATTTGGTATTTACTATTTATAGAAATATAGAATTTTTAAATTCATCATTGATTTTATAAAACTTTATAAGTAGTTTATAAAAATAGATTATTTATAAAGATTTTATCTGATCAAATTTATAATAAATGGATTTTGTTCTCTAATATATATATTATATATAGAAAAAATCTGGAAATCAAAATCTTTGTGGTGCAGGTTGAAGCAGCGAAGCACCCAAGGTCCGAAATCTTATCTTCTATAGCTACAAGCGTAGGTTCGTCAATCCAAGGCCACGAGTTCCCGATAATACCAAATTTTCTACTTAATTTTTGATTTGGGAGTGTAAATTTCACTCAAACTTCATTGATTTCCCTTACTACTCACTAATCATGGCTTCCATTTTTGCTACTCTACCTCCGCCATTGTTGGCCCCTGGCAAAAGCTTCACTCCTCTGTTTACTTATCAGAAGAAGCTCACTGTTTTTCCCATTGCAAGTAAGTTTATCCATTGCATAGAAATCCGAATTACTTTAATTTGTCGTCCGTGTGAAATTCCTGCGTTGAAATTGATGTCTGTTCGATCGTGTTTATTGTGCATTCATGGGGCATAATTGGTGGGTGGATGGAAGTGGTTATTTCGATGCGATGCTGAAAGCAATTTTCAGTAGGAGTTTCGGTCTTAAGGTATAATGTAGTTTGAATTAGGGCTAGAAAATGGCGCTTGTTACTCTTTCAGTCTTTACATTTTCATATCTGGTAGCACAATTCTTAGACATGGCCTTGAGATTATGGAAGATGGAGAAAGTATCACATTATAGGTTTGAAACTTTAGAATCTTCAAATTTTGAGAGGCTGCATAACTGGTTGTTGATATTGAAGCTTTGAACATCAGTATGAATGTCTATAATGGAGACAATTCTCTTCAACCTCCAGAAGCTTCACATTCCCTGCGTAGTTTCTTCATAGAAGCAAGCCTTCATTTGGAATGAAAAAAGGGGTTGAGGGGATCCGTATATGTTGTTCAGGTCGATCAGAAGGCGCGGAAATAGCTAGAACTGAATGCGGAAAGTATGGAAAAACATCTCGTAATGTATTTAACCAGAAAATCGATTATGCTCCCGCAGAAGTATCTACTCGTTATGGAATCTTAGGTGTCAAAGTGTGGATTTCATATAAAAAACAAAAAAAGGAACGTGTTATATCCGAAACGTACGAAATATAGTAAATCTCGTAAAGGCAGATGTAGTAGGGGTTGAACTGCCTTCTAGACTTGAATTTGATTTTCAGGATGATAGGAATCGGCATGGGTATTATTCATTAAACTAAAGGGGATAGCCAATGCATATCATGTAAAGTAGTCTAGACAAATTGAGAATGCCTCAAGCTTCTTTCCATAACATTCACAATGTTACTGTCACAATTCACTTTCATGGGTTGTGTTTTTCGTAATTTTTGAAGGTCTATTTAGAACAGACTGTTGTATATCAATAGGAGTAGGAGTTTCTTCTCGTTGCCTCAAGTGGTTGGCACCCCTTAGGTAGCTGTATCTCTGTCGATCGTATAGACTACTATGGATCGGCCTAGTGGTCAATATAAACTAATGTAAATAATATAGGGGTTGGATGGAAAGAGTTCATGCTATGGTGACTACCCATCTAGGAGAATTTAATATTCTACTTGTTTTCTTGGCAACAATATGTCCTGTAAGTGCTGAGGATGGTTGGGAGAGAGTCCCACATTGGCCAATTTAGGGAATAATTATGGGTTTATAAGTAAGGAATACATCTCCATTGGAATGAGGCCTTTTGGGGAAGCCCAAAGCAAAGCCATGAGAGCTTATGCTCAAAGTGGACAATATCATACCATTGTGGAGGTTCATGATTCCTAACATGGTATCAAAGCCATGCTCTTAACTTAGCCATGTCAATAAAATTTTCAAATGTCGAATAAAGAAGTTGCGAGCCTCGAAAGTGTAGTTAAAAGTGACTCAAGTGTCGAACAAATGGTGTACTTTGTTCGAGGACTCCAGAGAAGGAGTTGAGCCTTTAAGAGGAGGTTGTTCGAGGGCTCCATGGGCCTTGGGAGAGGCTCTATATTGTACTTTGTTCGAGAGGAGGATTGTTGAGGATTGTTGGGAGGGAGTCTCACATTGGCTAATTTAGGAAATGATCCTATGTAAGGAATACATCTCCATTGGGATGAGGCCTTGTGGGAAAGCCCAAAATAAAGCCATGAGAGCTTATGCTCAAAGTGGACAATATCATATCTTTGTGGAGAGTCGCGATTCCTAACAGTAATAATAGTTAAGGTTTGTGCAAGTTAGTTCTGACAAACTGTGGTTGGAAATTTGCATCTTAAATGTTACATTTTCTTTGGATGAAAATTTCAAGGTTATGGATAAAAACTACAAAATAACATTCCCTGTTTCCTAGCCATCTACCGTAGATAACATTCTCTGTTTATTGTGACAACTAATTGAAGTTCACCATATCTCGCTTAGCATACTTCTTGTTGGTAAATAATTTCTCAAAATTGCAGAGGGACGTTCTGCCAATGGTATTGTAAAGGCTATTGGAGACAGCTCTGAATCTTCTACTTCCATTGATATTATTAAGTCTGTTCGAAATGTTGTAAGCTCTTTATTTCTTTGTACTTTATGTAAGCCTTTTTTATACATTGGAACATCTTGATTGGGAGGAAAAATTGATGAAGACTTCTTTGCGTCTACAGTTTTCAATTTTCCTTGCAAGTGGGTGATAAAAAGTTTCTTTTGTTTGCAATTTACAGTTTTCAATTCTCCACATTTATTGGTTGTTCTTTTCTGTTACTATTAGCAAATTTTTCATCCTATGGATGGCAAGTTTTACCTTAATCTTTAAAGTATTTGTATGTTTCTGGTTAACTTGGGACAGTGGGATCAACCTGAAGATCGATTGGGACTTTTTGGCCTGGGATTTGCAGCTGTAGTAGGTGCATGGACAGCAACAAATCTTGTTACGGTAATTAAAAAACAATCACCCCTTTTGATAAATGAGTGACGAAATGTGATATCCCACATCAATGGGAGGAGAACGAAACACCCTTTATAAGGGTGTAAAAACCTTTCCTTAGCAGACGTGTTTTAAAGCCTTGAGAAGAAGCCCGAAAGGGAAAGCCCAAAGAGGACAATATCTGCTAGCGGTAGGCCTGAGCCGTCACAAATGGTATCAGAGCCAGACCTCCGGGCGATGTGCCAACGAGGAGGTTGTCCCCCAAAGGGGGGTAGACACGAGGCGGTGTGCCAGTAAGGATGCTGGGCCCCGAAGGGGGTGGATTGTGATATCCCACATCGGTTGGGGAGGAGAACGAAACACCCTTTATAAGGGCGTGGAAACCTTTATCTAGCAGATGCGTTTTAAAGCCTTGAGGGGAAGCCCGAAAGGAAAAGCCCAAAGAGGACAATATCTTTTAGCTGTAGGCTTGAGCCGTTACACGAGATGATTCCTCATGGAGTTTTCGACGGTTTTAGTGGTTCCTCGTGCTTTATTACTTTCATCTTCAACACATAACTGTTTCGTTCTCGCTTTTAGGCTGTTGACAAGCTACCACTGCTTCCTGGTGTATTAGAATTCATAGGAATACTGGTTTCTTGGGTAAGTAACAAGAAGCATGAAGAATTTCTCTACTGTCTTTCCCAAATTTGAACTCTGAAGCCATGGTTTTCTCCTATAGCAAATTCCATTACTCACCAATGTTTCCCCTTTTCCAGTGGTTCGTGTATCGCTACCTCTTGTTCAAACCAAACCGGTAAGGCAAAATTCATTCAATTTTTCTTTTCGTTCACGTGTGAAGTCTTCTCAATCCTGTATTTTCGACATTTTTATCATCTTTAGCACTTTGCCGCAAAATTTATGCAACCAGCTTGTGAATATGACATTTCATTGTAGCAAACAACCATGAACTAGCTTCTTTATCTTTCACTGCAGGGAAGAGCTTTTGCAGATAATCAACAAATCAGTAGCAGATGTATTGGGACAGTAAATTGCTCCTGTTCTTAAAGGTCCGATTTGGTACAATCTTCATTATCTTCGTTATATTTTACAAAGTGGTGAGTAAAGAGGGTTGGCCGCTGGGTTGGTTTCTGAATTGTTTTCAACTGTCAAAAGTGTGAATTTTAACTGATGTTGGTGTTTGATTCATCAATGCATTCCAATCCCAAATCTTCAGTTCTGTAGTTTATACCTATATCAGTTTATGCTTCAAAAATTTCTGTCATTGTTTCTTATAAAACCTATGCTTTTATTTGATATTATTTCTTGGTTTCTTGAGTATACACTAGGAATTTCAGTAGCTAGAGTTTGAAGTTCATGGCTCATATCATGTAATGCATAGTTAATATTGTAATTGGCACATAATGCATAGTTTAGTTTACTGACGTTGGATTTTGATTTTGAGAGCGAGGTTATGCAACTACATTGTGCTATGTAGATTTTAGATTTGAAGAAGATCAGTAGAAAGAATCATAGAACAATGCCTATTCACTTGCAGCCGTGACTCCGCTGTCGAGCGATCGGTAGCAACAGATAAATCATGCCTCTCACATATCGGCTAGATCTCTCCATCCTCGGCGTGGCCTGAGGTTTAGTTTCTCCATCTCTAGCTCTCCCCGTTTCCGATTTCAAAATCGATCTCTGTTTTTATCATAACTTTGTGCCTCAAAATTCCAAAACCCAAGAGAGGCTGAAAAGTAACCGATTGGTTCGGATTAAAACCGATTTTTCGTTTGCTCAACACTGGTCGGTCTTCATCTATAAACCAAAGTTACTGGTTTGGTGTTGCTGGGCAAAAACCGAAATGAACCGATGGTCTCTAATGTGGTTTAGGTTCATTTTCTATTATGAAATTTGTCGATTGAAAATCGTTAAATTCAAACTTAACTTCAAGAATTCAATGGAAGACTGGATTAAAACTCACGAACCAACACTTCGTTTTAATGTTTTTCCACTTGTTTTTAAACTCTGCTAACGCTCGCCTGTTTTGAATACGCATACGAGCTTAATAATAAAATTGATGTCGATGTCTCTAACGTATAAGCTTCGGGGCATACGAAACATTTAGACACTTTAATGTCGATTTTGTTTTGATAAAAATACATTAATTTAGACTTTTTTTTTTCTCTTTTTTTGGAATTTAGTTGAAAATGGCTTTCCCAACCTGTGTGCGCACAGGATGGAGTGGGAGGTCCCCATGTTATGTTCTATTAATAATAAATCACATTGTCAAATTTTCTCTACCCTCAATTATTTGTGAATTTTTTTTTTTTTTTTTTACAGAAATAGGTAGCCTTATAAAACCTATTTAAAAGCAAATTTTAAAAACATTTTAAAGACTCAAGATCAACTTAGACAGAAGGATAGATTGTTGATATGGTAACCTTAGCCAATGAATCTAAGAACCCGCTCTCTAAATATGAAAACCTGGTGAAAACCCCCTAAAATCGATTTGATTTCATTCCAAATTATTGTAACTCTCGGAAATTTGATCTAACAAATTTATTGATGAGTAAGAACCTTGTAACGATAAGGAATCACCTCGACAGAAATTAAGATTTAGATTATTTGAACTACTTCACAAGCAACATTTATCAAGCCAAACTAGAACGATTCTACTGTTAGAAAAGCACACAAATGCACTAGAATGATTCTACTATTAGAAAAGCACAAATGCTCTTTTCTTTTACCGCATGTTGTAAGTCTACTTCACAAAAACAACATACATGACCTATAATTTTAAAAGTTGTGAAATTATATGTTATGACCATAATTAGCCGATATACAAATGTAACTTAGAGTAAATAAAAAGTCTTAAAATACATTAACTAAACTATAACTCTATATTATTATCTACTCAATTTCTAACCATTTAAGAATAATTGAAGTTCATATCACGGGTTGACTTCTAGAGTATAGAGTGAACCAAAACGAGCTACACGAATAGAACTAGACCAAATTGACCTCTTCTTCAACTTTGCACGAACAGGTGGTAACCCAAGGCTTCAATGACGACTTCCTTTAGTGTTTCACGACAAACCACGTCTACAATCAAAGCACTACGACGACAAACTCAATCCTCTCATCAATTCAACAGTAGTATCTAAATAAGACGATGGTGGTGCAAAAATTTGTCGAAGTTTCAAAGTTTTGCTCTTATACTTTAAATTATTTTTAATGTAACTTGTAAAAAAAAAAAAAAAAAAAAAAAAAAAAAAAGNAAAAAACGTGACATCATTTATAATATTATTCACCTAATTTGACCTAATTACCTTATTTATGGATAATTAATATGCATATATTTATAGTGTTTAATTTTATGGCACAAACAACGAGAGCGATGGGGGAGAAGGGGAAATCAAATCAAACCATATCACAAATCAGTGATAAACTTAGAAAAAAGTTGCTTTTTAATTCTCTCCATTTTTCCGTCCGTTTTTGGAGGAGAATGAAAAAACAGCTTTCGTTTGCAGTGGGCATCTTAAATAAGCAACGTTTATTGGCGGTGGCTCGATACACACGGACGTCGCGATCGCCACGAAGCCCAGCAAAATCGGAATCTACTTTCGAACCATCTTTTGAAACAAACCCAAAACCCAAACTAAAAACCCCAGATGGCAAATTTAATACCCATTTACGAGCCCCCACATGATTAATCCAGCGCCTCCAATCGCCATAACCAATACTGCATACAAGCCGTTACTCCCACCGCCTTTGGTCCATTTGCCTTTTCCTTTCCCACCTAACCTTTCTTCATGAACTCTTTTACATTTAATTATTCCACCTATTTATTTCGTCGTATTTGTCATCTATCCTTTGCCCCTTCTCATTTGATCGCCATTCAGTCGTGTTCTGCTTGCCTTCGTCTTCACAGAAGCATTCCTAAGATCTGTTTTCCACGTTCTCGACTGTTTTCAGGTGAGTTTTCTTGCTTTTTAGTTGTTTGATTATTCAGGGTAAGCGTATAGATGGGGAATAGTGGGGATTTCTTTTTGCACTTCTTTATTTAGTTTATGGCTCATTTGGAATTGTGTTTTTTATTGTTCTTATATGGGTTTCATTCTCGAACTTTTACTCTTCATTTCCAGCTGAAGTAATGGTGGATTCTTGTGTTGGAAAGCTAAGAAAATGTTTTGAGATGAAAAGGGGAGGTGGGGTTTGAATATTTCACCTAGGCAAGCATTAAACACATCGATAGTTTAACAAGTGGTAGTGGGTATAATCTTCTTCAATCTGATACCGGTTATGATATTGGTCACTTTGGTTCCGCCATTTAGCTAGTGTGGTGGCATCTTAATCTAGTTTATTATGGTTCAAATGATCTTTGTGGTAGAATTCTTGTACTTATAATTGAAGCTGAATCATGAGATTGTTACTCTTCAATGAATATGATCTCCTTAAATCTGATACCAATCATTGAGCCATGGCGATTGATCCCATTTCAGTTACCTTAGTTACCTTTCTAAGATCCCACATCGGTTGGGGAGGAGAACGAAGCATTCATTATAAGGGTGCGGAAACCTCTCCCTAGCAGATGCGTTTTAAAAACCTTGAGGGGAAGCCCGAAAGGGAAAGCCCAAAGAAGACAATATCTGCTAGCGGTGGGCTTGGGCTATTATAACCTCAGTCCGAGTGGGGTTGGGCTAGATCTTAGTGTATTTTTGTGTTAATTTCCACGGATGTATAACTAAGCTCAATCGTGGAATCTGACTGGAGTTCAACCAATTGGAAATATAGAATTTTGGTGTCAACTGTTTTTACCTGTTCTTATTCTCATGTTATGCAGTATCAAGTTCTTCTACCTTCATGGAGGTGGTCAAATCAGCTGCCAAGCACGGGTCAACATGCCGTGAGAATGTCGCTATCAGAGCTAACATGAAAAGTCATAGTTACATGCAACTAATCTCATCTGCACTAAAGATATCTGATCTATTCACTAGCTGTGATCTACGTACAGTATGTCCACTTTCTATAGTGAAAACTGAATATTCTAGTTTGATACTGTGGCCTTTGCTTTGTATATTTGTATGAATGAGGTAAACTTTGGTGATTGGTTGTCATAGGATTGTAGTAAGCAGAAGATCCAATCGATGTCTTATAACGTGGACGATAAAACATCAAAATGTTGACATGATTAGACATTTAACTTCAAAATGTGTTCTTTTATGTTTCTAAGAAAACGTCAATAATGGACTATTTTTACCACGTAAGTCATTGTTTTGACGCTCGAGCCATTACTAGAACTTTAAGTTCGTGTTGTATTTACTTTAAGCATGATAAGTATGTTCTTTATAGTTTATTGATACTTTCACGCAACTGATTTGTAATCTTATTAAATGGTGTGAAAGGGACATGGGCATCTTGACGGAGCTAAAATTGGAATCATAGCAAAACCCTCGGCTGAATTTCTTGCTGGATTGCTGGGGACTTGGTTTAGTGGAGGTGTAGCTGTTCCACTTGCACTCAACTATCCAGAGCCTGAGCTCTTACACGTCTTGAATGATTCGGTTTGCTTGAACCTACCCTCTCACAACTTATTGCCATTTTACTTGCAATCTATTGAGTTAAATTATGCACTTTGTTGGTTGTGTAACCTATAACGCGCCTAAAATTTCAGAAACTCCTACTACATCACTCATTTTTCTGGCTCTTGAATCAAGCATATATGATTTTCTTACTAATGGAATGTTCTACTTTGACTAGTTTCATCTGTTAGCATCTATTTAGAACTTCCTTTTTATTTTTATAGGTAGGTAAAGTGTGGATTATTTGCCTACTGACACCTTTTCTAACGTCGTAAAAGTATTTAATATCATACTTGACTATAGGAGGTCTCGATGATACTGAGTACTGAAGATCATGCTGAAATTATGCAAAGTGTTGCTGCTAAAACGGCTGCAAAGTTTTCTCTTATTCCACCAGTTCCTCATATTTATTCAGAAACAAATTCTCGTGATCAATCAACTGATATAGAAATGGATGCAGAAAGAGTTTTTCAGGGAACAGTTGAGAATTTGAGTAAGATAAATGATTGAAACTATTCATTGTACCGACCAGACCGTGTTTTTTTATTTCTCATTTCAAATGTGCAGGTGATGATCCTGCCTTGGTGATTTATACGAGTGGTACAACTGGTAAACCAAAAGGAGTCGTTCACACACATAAAAGCATCACTTCACAGGTATGCTATGGTCTTCCATGTGTGATAAATATGAGGTCCAACATTCAAAATTAATATTAATCCTTTTGGATCCTTTGGTCTTATTTCAGGTTCAGACCTTGTCAAAAGCTTGGGAATATACATCAGCTGACCAACTTCTGCATTGTCTTCCCCTGCATCATATCCTTGAATTTTGTACATTTGTTGCAGTATCAATTTAAAATAGAGTGGAAAAATTGTTGATTTTAACTAGTAATATACATGTTCATGGGCTGTTCAATGGCTTGTTGGCCCCTATCTACGCAGGTTCCACGGTAATTTAACTTCATCGAGATCGTTGCCGTTGTTTATGCCTAAATTTTTTCGCTTAATTTCGAAGTCCGCTTGACTTTGGCTTGCTTTTCATGTTCTTGATCAAGGTGGAGTTTATGCCAAAATTTAGTGTCAGTGGTATATGGAAAAGGTGGCGGGAATCGTATCCATCAAACGGTTCTAAGAATGATGATGCTATAACTATTTTTACCGGGGTAAGCATCATCTTTATGTCGAGTATGCGTGTCTTTTTTCTTGTTATACCTGCCTAGAAGGCTACATTATAAATGCAGCATATACGCTAAAGCTTATCTAACCCTCTCAAGTATATCTAGTCGATTTAATTCAATTGGTTTGCTTTATGCATTTGCTATTTTTTGGTTATGCTCTTTATTTTGCATGTTTCTGACGATTATTCGAACATTTGTGCATCATTATTCATATTGAGAAGTTCAATATCTGCGGATTTATAGGTTCCAACCATGTATGCTCGATTATTACAAGGTTATGAAGCAATGGAACCGGACCTACAGGTTGCTTCTGCCAATGCTGCAAGACAGTTGCGCCTTATGGTGAGTTTGTGCATCATTGTTGGGGGTTTAAAAATATTATTTGATCTTTTTAACCTCTTTTTAACTGTATCCAACTTCCAAAGTTCCCTACTTCTGCCTTAAAGTTTACTCCCATCTTCTTCAGATGTGTGGCTCTTCTGCACTCCCTCCTCCTATCATGAAACAATGGAAGGCGGTAACTGGACACCAACTCTTGGAACGATACGGTATGACCGAAGTAAGTGAATTTGGCTTAAGATTTTGTCAAGGTTGTATTCTAATGATATGATGCCATTTTATTTCTTTTCATCTTTTGGTAGGAAAAGCACTAAAATTACTGTTCTCTTGGTTATATTTGTGTTCTAGTTTGTCATGGCAATTTCAAATCCTTTAAATGGTGAGAGAAAGATTGGAACTGTTGGCAAACCCTTGCCTGGTGTGGAGGTTAGTACTCATACTATGGAAAAGACAAATCTACAGATTTTTATTTCTAGCTGTCCTAATGAATTAGATTGTTGCATTTATAGAGAGAGCTTACAAAAACTGAACAAGGGGATAAGATCTTACCCTAAATAATATATCTCAAGAAAGTTACAAAAACATTTTCTTGTTTGAATTAATAAAAAAAGATTGGTATTTACAAGAAGCCCTTGTCAAGAATTCTCCGTCGAGGGATAGGAAATGCCAAATTCAAGGAAGTTGTTAATTTCGTCCATTCAAAGATTTTGAGAGTCATGTATTGAGCACTTGTTTATTTTTTCACACAATCGTTAGCCATGTAAGTAGTGATGAAGACGTGCATGTAATTCCGATTGCCATATTAAAAAAGGCTAAATGTGAGATCCCACATTGGTTACAGAGGGGAACGAAATATTCCTTTTTAGGTGTGGAAACCTCTCCTTCGTAGATGCGTTTTAAAACCTTGGAGGGAAGCCCAAAAGGGAAAGCCCAAAGAGGACAATATCTCTTAGCGGTGAGCTTGGACTGTTACAAATGATATCAGAGCCTGACACCAGGCAGTGTGCTAGCAAGGACGCTGGGTGTCACGGTCCTACATTCTTGACCATGCGACGTCGTGATCTATACACGCTCACGACCAGCCTTAAGGGGAATTAAGCCCCATATATATTTTTCGCCCCGGTTTTGTGGCTTCGTCGGACCTTAGGCGAGGTTTGTCTTCGCCAATCGAACATCGCTTGTGCGGAATCCAAGCTTGTTCAACCACACACGCAGCCTGTGCGTGTATGTTCAATCGTCTGCGACACATCCGACTTGCCTCTACGCTAGGCCAACTCATTCGGCTCGACCTTGCCTCTACTCGGGCCAAGGTTTCTCAATACAACGTCGCATCTCATCTTGCCATCCCGAGTCTCGGGATGTCATCGGCCATCATAACTCGTTCAGTCGTGCCATCGAGAATGGGCCCGCGTGTCGTTCATCTCATCGGGGCTTCCCGAACATCCATCCATCCGGGTTCTATCGAGGCATAGGCCCTCCCGTGCCCATGCCGAGTCATTTACGGATACCGTACCGGATAGCGGGTGTATGTAGCAACCTCCAACACGCGGGCTAGGGCGCAATACCGGCACGGTACTGTCCTTAAAAAACCTATTTCAAAGGAGGTCGCCCGAGACACTCGTCTCGGCACGCTCGCCCACACTGTGACACACGTATGTGCCACAGGGTAGCTCACTTAGGCCACAGGGCCCAGGGGTGGTGGAGAGCTAACACCATGGTACCCCCTATAGTACATTTTGAGCCATTTTCATTCTACCAGGAGTAGACATGATTTTCGTGAGGTGTCATACGGTGTCGTGCATTGTCCGTCCAATGTCCGATCGACACCAAACTTGGCGAGCATTCATATTTCATATGGACGGACTTAACTCCCGAACCGCATGACCAAATTCCTTCCGGAACCTCGACTTTTGAGGTTAAGGCCCGGGGCCCTACCCGGCCCTTCAACAAGCCTATCTTGTCCTTCATGTCTATGCTGATGTCTCTGTTATGCTTGTGTCTCAACATGTCTTCAATACCCACTTTGCGTGGTGGTGTGTTGGATGATGCATCGTCCTCCTCGATCGCATCATGGCATTCTTCTACGTTGGCCCGCATATGGCCAGATGGGCGTCTCTTGAGGGACGCCCCTTTGCTTGTCATGGCGTGAGGGTCACAACTTACTCTCTTCATAGTAAGGTTGTGACACTGGGCTCCCAAGGGGGGTGGATTGTGAGATCCCACGTTGGTTGGAGAGGGGAATAAAAATTCCTTATAGGGTGTGGAAACCTCTCCCTAGTAGACGCGTTTTAAAACCTTGAGGGACAACTCAAAAGGGAAAGCCCAAAGAAGACAATATCGGCTAGCGGTGGGCTTGGACTGTTACACTAAAGGTCTTTTAGTGAGTAGGTTCGAATTTTTGGGTGAGCTTAAGAAGGAAAGTCCCTCGATGCCTCTTAAAGCTAGTCTCGGCCTTGGGGTGACACGGACCTTTAGAAGAAAAATAAAAGCCAATGGTGTTGCATCTTGGTATTAATTGATTTCTCCTATCTTGGACAAAACATTGTTGCAGTCCTATAGATAATAAAAGCGTGCATAGTCATAGATATTAAATAGTATTAATGGGTATCATAAACTTACTTTTGTTAATTTGACTCCAAAGATGTAATAAGGCAGTAAAACCAGTGTTGGTTGACCTGTGCATCTGACATAATGAGTGTCTTATTGAAAGATCTACTAACCATTGAATCATATGTACTAATCTGTTTCTACCTTTTAACTCTCTTTTACATGCTTTACTCTTCGTGTGTTAGGCCAAGATTGTTTCAGATGATGGGAGCAATAATGACACAAACTTGGAGGGCGAGCTATGTATTAGAAGTCCTTCAATGTTTAAAGAATATTGGAAGCTTCCCAAGGTAGGTAGAACCATACGAATACGTAATTCGAACATTTCATGTTGATTCGCCTTCGTATTGGGTATCATTCTTGTATGTTTGGGATGCACTGGGCTCAACTAGTTTGAAACTTACATTCTAGCTTAAAATCTTCTTACCTGCACCTGTACCTTACAAATAGTGGGATTATATTCTAAGTACAGGTTCTTTCTGTAGGTTACCAAGGAATCATTCATTGATGGTGGTTTCTTCAAAACAGGAGATGCTGCTAGACTTGATGAAGATGGTTACTACACCATACTAGGACGTAAGTTACCATATTATTTACCTGGTGCCAATACGCTACGATTATAGTTCATAGTTCATAAACTGGCTCTCCTTTTACTCTTCACTTTTATGACCTGCTTATCAGATGACATGTTTTCTGGTCTGAGCATGTGATTAAGTAATGAATTGATACCAAGTAGACAACTAGCATTGTCTTCTACCCTGTTGAATAAAACATGGTGTCTTATTCCTTGTGGAGCATTAGAGTGTCGTGGGATCCTTTGGTGTCCCATCTTTGCTAGTCCTGTAGGAGTACGGTGGTACATGCATCTGACAGCTAGGTGTTGTTAACAAAGCATTTCAAAGATGTTTTTGTGTGTTCATATCATGTTTGAAAACATTAGCTTGCTGAGCTTCATGCTCTTGTCAGCTAGGCTAGTTTGGTGCTATGCTCCCACACTCGCAAATTACAATACGCAGTAGAATTGACATGTAAATTTTGTATATTTTCAGTGGCCCTGCAGCTCTCTCCTATAGTTGAGTTTAGCCAATAACAAGATAACTTTGAAGTACCCCACCATTAACTTATCAGTGTCCCACTATTCTTTTTCTTGAACTCTGTAACTGTATAACTAATACCTGCCGCATCTTTCCCTCCCGCTTCTTTATTCTTTGTAATTTCATATCATGGATGAAGTTGTTTCTACCGAAAAGGAAAAGGTTAGCCATTGTCTAATACCTGCATGTGAGCTGTGGGGGTCCGAGTCTCAACATCATCTATTAAAAGAGATCCCACATCAGTTGGAGAGGAAAACGAAGCATTCTTTATAAGAGTGTGGAAATCTCTCCCCAGCATATGCGGTTTAAAAACCTTGAGGGGAAGCCTGAAACGGAAAGGACTGTTACAAATGGTGTTAGAGCTAGACACTGGGCAATGTGCCAGCGAGGAGACTGAACCCCGAAAGGGGCGGACATGAGGCGGTGTGCCAGCAATAGTCCCACATCGATTGGTGTAAGGAACGAGTGCCAACGAGGACACTGGCCCCAAAGGGGGTGGATTATGAGATCCCACATCGTTTAAGGAGGAGAACAAAACATTTTTTACAAGGGTGTGTAAACCTCTCCCTAAGAGATGCGTTTTAAAAACCTTGAGGAGAAGCCCAAAGAGGACAATATCTGTTAGCGTTGGGCTTGAACTGTTACATTTCATATCAATCTTATTTCTATGTAATTTGACATTCTCCTTTGTGTGACGATTCAGGTATGAATGCCGATATCATGAAAGTCGGGGGATATAAGTTATCGGCATTAGAGATCGAATCAGTGATTTTGCAGGTAACCCCATTGCTCCTTTTATTCTCTTTTTTCTCATTCTCATTATCTGAAGGAAAGTGAAAGACAAACCCCCACACCCACACCCACCACAAAGAAAGGAAGAATAAAAAACATGAAATGACCACCGCCCAAATCACTTTGTGCAGCATCCGTCTGTCATAGAATGTTGTGTGTTGGGATTACCAGACAAAGACTATGGAGAACGTGTGTGTGCAATTATTGTGCTTCACCCTAACTCTAAAGCAACGCCGCCTGATCAGTCCAAGCCTAATATGAGCTTAGATGATCTCCGCACATGGGCTAAAGACAAGCTTGCTCCATACAAGGTAATGTAATCAATCCATAGTGGTGTTTTTAGCTGTTAAAACTGCCATTTCAGTGTGAAAGGCAGCCTGGTTTAACAATATAACTACACCTTTTTTCCAGTTACCGACCGAGTTATTGTTGAAGGACTCGCTGCCTCGGAACGCCATGGGAAAGGTCGGTTGCAATCTACAACAGAAATTGCTCCGTCTCTTTAGTTCATTCTGTCTGGTTGAGACTGAAACTTCTCTTGAACTCTGCAGGTGAACAAGAAAGAGTTGAAGAAAAAGCTGGCAGAAGAACACCAACCATTTTGTTAGTATTTCATTATTTGAGAACTTGTAATCTCTAGTTCATAATTTATTAGCTTCGTTTATGTTATACCGAAAGATCATACGAAAAATGTTATAGAAACGGATCGAACTCGGAGAAAATGAGGAATTTCGTCGCAGTAGGATCGATCTAAATCTCAAATGCAAGCTTAGGATTATATATCAAATATGATTATGCCCCTTTTTGGCTGTTTGATCAAACAAATATTACACTGAGACCACAAAAAGAACATATATACACACACACACACACACACACCCACACAACTCCATATTCAAGCCTGCAATTCCTTGGGCTTCTGCAACTCTCCTTCTTCCTTTACTCTAGCTTCCAACATCGACAACTCTTCCTCGTGGGAGCTGATCTTGCCGTCATCCATGGCGGTTCTTCTCTGGTCCACACTCGGTCCATAAGCCCAGCTACAAACAACATAATACAACACATTGATCACACTCAGAATCGTAAGCAGCCAATAGTAATTCTCGAAATGCCCTCTGTTTATGTTCTTCGAAACCCAGCTCTCTTTTCCCCCTTTTGAAGTCACATTATCCACAGTGCTCATAATCGCACTCGCCAACAAATTAGCCACCGCCATTCCCAATCCGAACAGCGAAGAAGCAACACTGGACATTGTCTTGGGGAATTCAGAGTAGTAAAACTCTGTTTGGGCAATCGCATTTAGCGCTTCGGCCAATCCGTTCAAACAATGCTGCGGAACCAGCCACATAGCCGACATGTTCACGACAGCGTTGGGGTCATCCACAATGCCTTGTCTTATCGCTTTTCCGCGGCGGATATTCTCAACGATGGCCGAAAGCGCCATGGACATAGCAGAGCAAACCAAGCCAGCTCCCATTCGAGATTTGACTCCGAAATGGACTGGCTTTCCTCGAATCTTGGAGGCAAGAGGGAGAATAGCTCGATCATAGAGAATGACCCAGATGACTATGGTGATAATGACAAAGGTGCCGAAGGAGCCCGCCGGAATCTGGAAAGTGGAGGAGATGTGACGGTCCATGGATTTAGCTTGAAGAAGAGGAAATGAGCTCTGGCTGATGTTGATCGACATCATCACGCCGGTGGACCAAATGGGTATCACTTTGATTAGGGTTTTGAGTTCTTCGACTTGCTCCACCGTGCACAGACTCCATGGATCTGCAGCTGTGCCGTCTGCTGCTATGTCCTGCTCTGGATTCTTCACCACACATGCTTTGTTCAAAAATCTAAACAAAACCCATTGAACATTAACCGAAATTAATTAACCAAATCATAAATTCAAGGAGTTTGATTAAAGTAATTCTAAAGAAACTGCACTTTTAGAATAAAGAAAAACACATATACTCTGCTTCTAAAAGCGAAAGGCACTTTAATCATTAACTAAAAACCACATGCTCAACATTAATTGTCACAACACCAAGAAACACATAATATAAATTAAATTAATTTTAATTACCTGAGCTTATCAGAGGGTTGAGTAAAACAAGAATCCGTATGATAAAACCACTTATTCGACGCCGACGCCGACGGGAGAGCTATTTTCCGATTCTTGAACGCCGCGACGGCGACTTGTGCTAACCTACTAAACAAGCTCTTTGTCGCCTTTTGTTTCACGTAAATTGACGAGGCTGCAAAGAACAAAACGGTGGCCACTAGCATAAGGCTCGCCGGAACGCCGAAACCCACTTTCCAACCGACGTGATCTTGAATGTAAACGATTCCGGTCAATGCAATCAGAACCGAAAATGAAGCCGATGCGTAGTACCATCCAAAGAATCTCTCCAGTATTCTCTTGTTGTTAGGATCATCCCGCCGGTCAATTTGGTCGGCGCCGAAAGCCAGAGTGCACGGCCGGATACCGCCAGCTCCAATGGACATTAGCGTGAAGGAAGCGGCAAGAAGGGTCAATTGGGCTGCCGTTGGAGATCGACAGGTTTCCGGGTGGAGCTGGTCGCAGACCGGTGGTTTCGTCGCCGGAATCATCGCCGTTAGCCATAGAAGTAACATGCCCTGTTGGAGTAAGAGAATAGATAACAAAACGACGTCGTAAAATCCAATTCTCACTTATTTGATATTTTCAAAGCTTAAACATTAAAAAATAAAATTTGTATTTCACCTTTTTTCTACAAACCAATAAAAATTATAATATATATATATATAAACAAAAAAACTCTCCTTTCACTTTTTTTTAACCTTCAAAAATACAGTTTAAAATAAATTAATTAATCATAAAATGAATAAAATTCCAAAAATTTAACTTCATGATTTTTTATTTTTTATTTAAAAAAAAAAAAGAAAAAGAAAAAGTGAGATGTAGAAGGAAGACCCACCAGAGGAAGAATAATAATAATATAAAAAGAAAAAACAGTAAAGTATTATCCCATCTCATCACTGACACCTTTATTACACAAAAGCTATAAAAAAAATTGGATTTAAATTATAAAAATTAAAAAAAAAAAAACCCTGAAATTGTGAATGAAAAATCCAACAGCCCCACTCTGAAACTCAATTCCACAAAGAACCAGAAGATCTTCCTAAAAAGAAACAGTAAATAAATTTCTTCAATTTAAAAAAAAAAAAAAAAAAAAAAAAAAAAAAAAAANGCAAGCAAAAACAGTGCAGTTTAATAATGTTCCAAATTTTGAAACTAATAAATGCGAGATCCAGAGTTGGAATACCCTGAAATCAATAACCCATCTCACAATTTTCTATATTTTTTCACCGACACATTAAATTATTATTATTATTATTATTATTATTATTAATAAAGAGATTAATAAAGAGAGAAGAAAGTACCAGGAAGCTAGCAATGGAGCCAAGCCCAATGGTTAGAAACCGACCCAAATAAGAATCCGAGAGAAACGCGCCAAGGAGAGGCATGAAATTGATAGCCGCAGACCAGAAGAAGAGGATGTTATTCCCCTCCGCGAATCCCATGTTGTAATCCTTCATTAAGTACACTATCATGTTGGGGAGCAGCCCGTAGCTCGCCACTTTCTCGAACGACTCGTTGGCTGCGCGCCCGCAACAACAACATATAACAACAACTTTAAATAACGCCTCTGTGACTCGGATTTGGGGAATTGGTGGTGTGTGTACGTACCTATGATGAAGGGCATGCTCAGGAGGCCTCCCTTTCTGGATTTGGTGTCCGCATCTCTTTCCTCTGTGCTTGGACTCTGCATTGTTGCACACCTTTGTTCTTCTTCCATGGCCCAACAACAACAACAACAACTGAGTGAGTGAGTGAGAGATGGGTTATTTGGGAGTTGTGGACATTCCTATAAAAAGGGGCCATTTTCCTCATGACGTGGCTTTTCTCCTTTTATTTATTTATTATTATTAGATCAACTTTTTGAATTATTTTTTTTTAAGGGAGTTGAATTTAGCTGGCGCTGTCTGGGCTGGGTTGGGAAGGCGGTTAAAAGGCACCCGGAAGGATGGGGTTATGCTCTTCTCGATTAATTTATTATTTTATTATTTAATTAATCAATTATTGCAATTACCAACTTTTACTTTTTTTTTTCTTTTTTTTCCTTAATTTTTCCCAATTAAGAATATTTTTAATTTATTAACTGTATTGTTCACGCTTACGAACTTGTATCGAGGATTGTTGGGATAGAGTCCCACATTGGCTCGACTTCCCCAAAAACTCTCACACCAATCAAGAAAGTATTCTTTGATTATAAACTTATGATCATCCCCTAAATTAGCCGAGGTGGGACTTTCATCATCCGACACCTCCCCTCGAATAAATTACATCTCCCCTAAATCGAGGCTCAACTCCTTTGGAGTCTTAGTCATGTTTTACTATGCTTTCGAGGAGGCTCAACTCCTTTTCTTTTGGAGTCCTTTATTCGATATTTGAGAATTACCAATCTATTAGAGGGAATGAACACGACTTTATAAGAAGGAATGATATTGGCATGAGACGTTTTGGGAAGCCTAAAGCGAGATTCATGATTCCTAATCATGATATCAGAGTTATGCCCTAAACTTAGCCATGACAATATAATCCACACATTTTGAATTTAAATTATGTCTAGAAATTCACAAATAAATAAAAAGTGATAAAATTTAATTTAAACAGCGGAAATGAAGAATTTAAGTTAAAAGTTGGAAATAAAGGGAGGTGTAATAATAATAAAAAAAATAATAATAATAATATTGGGGTAAGAAGAGGGGGATATAGTGCGGTGGGCTTTACAATAATTAAAATGGTCCACTGTCCACGGTGTCAATATTTTGCGTGCCCTTCTTGCATTGCAATCACGGGCCACCATTGGAAAAGTATCTTTCAAAATATATAATAATATTTTAATAATTAATTTGAGAAAATAAAAATAAAAATAAAAAAATAAAAAAATAAACGATTTCTTCACTGTCCTTAGACAGATGCTATGAATGAATGAACCGTAAGTGAATCTTGACTTTCCCGACCCATCCCATGCTTTTATATATATATATATATAATTTCCTTTTTTTCTTTTCAAATATATATTTTTTTAATAGTTTTTATATACTATTTCATTCTTTTAAAAAATAATTATTTCATGGTTACATTTATTATTTTTTTTTTTAAAATCAATTATGAAATACTTTATTTCCCAAAAAAAAGGAGAAAAAAAGTGGTGGAGTAAAATTATAGTGAACAAAAGAAGTTTTGAAATTGAATATATATATTAATTACACGTGAAGAGGAAAAAAATAATAATAATAAAGAAAGTGCGTTTTAATCCATTTTATTAGAATTATTTTAGCGTGTGGAAATTGTATTCATATTTGATAGAAATATATTATAGTTTTTATTTAACCTATAGTCTAGAGTGTAGACCTACGTGGAATACTGTATTAAATTAAAATAAAAAGCCACGCCTTGAATTTTTGTGTTTTTTTTTTCATATTATAAAGGTAGGCCGGTTAAAATTACCCATAATTTATAACTTTCTATTTTTCTCCATTTAAATTCTAAATTTTTAATTTTAATTCTTATCCTTTTAATTGTTTGAATAATGGGTCAATTTTAACGTAATTTAGTTTGACACGTGCTTACTTTTTTCTTCTAAGAGTAAACCCGAACGAACGAGAATGTTTTGTCGATACTCACATGCATTTTAAGAAAATTACTAAGAAGTCACAAAACATAAATTTGTTTGAAGTAAACCTCACTCAACCAACCACGAAATTACTGTAGTTGAGTCACATTAAAGAACATGCAATTTATTGGTATAGATAGTACTTTCAATTCATTTAATAACTTTTTAGTTATTATTTCCTCAAAATTACAAAAGTTAAACACTGATTGGAGGGTCCCACATCAATTGGAGAACCAATGAAGACGCTGGCCTCCAAAAAGGGATAGAAGAGGAGAACGAAACATTGTTTATAAAGATGTGAAAATCTTCCCCTAACTAAAGCGTTTTAAAAACTTTGAGATAAAGTCAAGAAGAGAAAGCTCGAAAAGAACAATATTTACGGGAAGGTAAATATTTTTGTTAGAAGGGGTAAAAGAGAGGTTTCTTGTGGTGGGTGGCAAACAAAGGAGTCAAAAATAGTTTCTTGGGAATTGAGAAATGGGAAATTTGGGGTTTACAAGTTACCATTCATGATGTTCACTTTTTCCTAACTCATGTCCTCTTCTCTCTCCTCCTCTTCTCATGTTCAAATCTCTAACAATGGTAATAACTCAAACCCATCAAATTTCTTTTCGGTATCGATACTTATCTAGTTAGACCTTCCGTTTATTTCGGGATTCATACTCATCTAGATACTGTCCTCTTTAGGCCTTCCTCCCTTTCGTGATTGGTACTCATCCGTTACGTATTTACTAAAGAGATATGTCCACACCCTTATAAGAAATGCTCTATTCTAATTAATTAATATTTATGGAAAAATATTTAAATTTGTGAATACTAACTTTTTTTTATAATATAATAAAAAATATGGATTAATCTTTTAAGTTAATGAGAGGTCTATAAAGGGTACGTCTAATCGTTAGTTAAAAACAATTAGATCGTGACGGAGTCTAATTATTATTATGTTTAGAGGGTGTGAATGTGGTGCAGTTGTTTGGGTGTAAATGTCCATATTCCCAAGACTTTTCATATTCCCTTTTCTCCCCCTCAACACATCCCAAAGTGTTTCTTTCTACTACATTCCCTTCCTCTATTATTGCTTTTAATCTTTTTTCGCCATTAATTATAAATTATATTATAAATAATATTTAATTTCTCGAACTATGACTTAAATGTATAAAATTAATATTTAATGCGTCGAATTATTAATTTAGTCACGTAACCCTTTAAAGTTGTGTACAATAAAGTCTTAAATCATTTATTTAATCGTGATTTTTAAAATGTTAGATGATTTTTTATTCATTTATTTGGCTTTTATTTTTATTATATGGTTTTGAAATATTTTTCATGGCTAGAAATTAATTAAAGAAAGAGAGAAGACAGTAGAAATGGAAGTTTTGTTTGTTTATGGTTGTCTAAATAAATAATATTCAAAAATGTTAATAATTTTGATTGTGATTTCAGAGAATAAATAATTTATGGAGAAAAAAAAATAAAAAATTCTTCACTTTTTCCCTATTTTGGGGAGTTTTTTTTTTTTTTTTTTTTTTTTTTTTTTTTTTTTTTNTTTAATTTATTTGAGGAAGAAAATAAACAAAGAAAAAGTCAATTCATGATATGACATTGCTGATGTGATTTTAGGGTTTGAAGGCATTTGTGGGTTCAAGTTTAGTACTTTAATTATTTGTTAATTCATGTTTAATTCCTAATAATGGAATTGGATTTTCTTTTAATTTTTAATTGTTTTTCTCTAATTATAAAAATTCACATTAAATAATTTTTTTTTTGTTCTTCCAACTTTTTCTTTGACTATTTAATGCAAACTTTGACCGTTTTTTATTGACTTTGACTTTGAGTTACTATGTATGACTTTAGACACTTAGTTCACACACACACCAATTATAGATTAATGTTGCATTTTTACTAAATCGCAGCGGACTTGCGATTGTGTGACACTCACTTCTCAGCAGCAAGTGAATTAAGTCTATTCGTTCTTGCATCGTCTACGATCAAGTGACGTATGCTCGAGTCTTTAACCCCGGTTCAAGAAGAAAGTTTTAGAAACGGGGCAGAGAGTTTTGAAAGCAAGATTTGAGAAATTGAAAATGCAACAAGAATAGCTGACTGCATATAACTATTGGGTAGGGAGAAGTTGACTAGTGACATGTACACATCTTCTCATATCATATATGTAAATGAACGAAATATAAATTAATATTGAATTTTTTTTTTTTTAATATTGAATCTGAGGGACAGAAGAATACGACATGTGATATAGATGTTTAAAGAACGTATGAGACATAATGAATGCAACGTAAATCCAGTTGAAATTAGAGTATAATTAAATTTGATAAATCATTTTATTCGGATTTTTATTGTTTTTTTAATTTTATTTTTAAATAGGTGATAAAAAAATAAAAAAATTAATTTGTATAAATCTAGAGGAGAATTGAATTCTTCCTACTTCCTATATCAAATTATTGACTGCATGAACATTTACTTTACAAGAAGAGAATTTAATGTAAAATAAAAAATGAAGACCAAAATAGTTAAAAAGATAAATAAATATTTGGCGGGATGAATATGAGTTTCGAGATCATTTTCATTACATCTCTATACTCAATCCAAACTATGATATGTCGGTCTCTCGTGGGTCAAGTCAATCGTCGTTGAAACAACATTAACGAAAGTCAAAGATACGCTTTTGCTTATGTATCTATATGGTCAACATCATGGTCAAGATTAGTATCGAATTATTCCACTATGATCAATGAATCTTCTCCATCTAAGACCAATTCTAGGAAGCCCATATACAGAGGTGAATCAGAAATGCAATCAGAGAACGATACATATAATTTCGTTACGAAAAATTTAAGCTCATACATAAAATAACGAAGAAACTTGATTGAATGAATTCATGTGTTCATGAAAGCACAAATGTTTTATTTAGGAGACACGATACTTTATCCAAAAAGACAAATAATGGAATGAATACGACTAAACGAAATAGAAAAATATATGAACGTAATAATTTAAGAGAAAACTAATGAGAATTATTAGAAGTGAATCCAAGTTGTTTCGATGGGTCATTTCAAGGGTAGGCCATAAAATATTTAACAAATATTATCTGAATTTAAAGTTAAAAAAAAGTGAGGTTAGAGAATATGAACACACTAGGCCACACTAAAAAAAACACCCCAAACTTTATTTTCTTTTCCATTTTTTAAATTAATATTTTTCCTTTATTTATTTATTTTTTTTATTTCCTTAAGTCATTTTCAATTCAAATCATTATTGAATAATTTAATTCTTCTGTTCATCCTACCCCCTTTCAATGCCTCTATCCTCTTGGAATTTTTTTCCCTCATTCTTTGTATTACCACTTTCCAAAAATAAATAAATAAATAATAATAATAATTTGATTTTTTTTTTATTTATTAAAATTGTTAAGTTAAAAGTTCAGCCCTTAGAAATAATTTTATTTTTAGGTCTATAATTTAGAAACTAATTTGATAATTTAACCAAATTAAGAAAAATAGAATTTAATTGTTATAATTTTTAATATAATGTGATCTAAATTTGAAATGGTGATAGATTAAATGTTTATTCATATATTTTTTTTAAAAAATTATGTATATAAAAATTTAAAATTTAACTAATAAAGTAATAATTGGGAGAGCGTCTCCGTGGCGGAGGAGAGGTTGCGTCTTTGTTCGTCTCCCGACATATATCCAAAATCCGACGTCGTTTTCAGAAAATAAAATAGATGGTCAAAGTTTTGGTTTGACTTAAAAAAATGGGTGATTTTTCAAGGATTGGCGGCCCACTAGGCCCACATATTTGTTGGACTGTTTCGACCACTCGTGAGCCCACTTCCAATGGCTGATTGATTTGACCCTTTAACTGCGACCCATCTATCAACCTTTCATCACAGCTGGATTTTTTTTTTTTTTTATTACTAATACCAAATATTCATAAACTAATAAATAATAAGGCCAGTATTAAGCCTAATAAATATCTTATTAAACATCAAATTCAATTTTATATCTAATAAGTATTTGATATATTCATTTTTTTTTTTTAAGATAAAATTAAATAGCCTAGGTTAAATATATAATTAAATTCATAAATAAGTTTAAAAAGTAAATGAAAAGAAAAGAGGACGATGAATAAAGCACATGATTTGTTTCCATTCCACGTCTTAGGAACTGTTTCTCACAAATTATTGTGTGAGTAAGTCGTAGTAGGTCTAATGTACTTGTATTTTGGGTCTAAAATTTTAATGTCACACTAATATATAATCTTTTTATATATCTATATTTTAAATAATTTTTCATAATAGATGCTTCCTACCTAATGGGCTGTCCCACTTGTTCTATGAGAATTTTGAAATTTTAGTGCTAAAGATGGAAGATTTAAATGTGAATACTTATACCAGTTTTGAATTTTCTTTTTTTATAAAATATGTCGTATTTTATATAATTTAAATATTGAAAGCTTTATGTTAGGACAAAATTTAATGATTAAAAATGTATTATTGTTTTTTTTTTTTTTTAATTTTTAGAGAGGACGAACCAACTAAATTCATAAAAATTTTCATTTATTTAAATCTAATCTCATGAAAATGAGTTGTAACTCAACCCAAACCATACAAATTGGGTTGATCGGGTTTTTTTGGGTCTATCGGACTTTTTTACATCTCTACTAAGAATAAAATACATTTCTCTTTATATGAACATTTTTGCATTTAGTGGAGTTCGAACTCAAGCGCTGAGATATAGCGCATGCATGACTACCGGTCAATTATGTTCTCTGAGGGAAGAGTATTTTCAAAGGAACTTACTTTAAGAAGGCAGACATGTTTAGGCTTAAACAAGTTCTTTAAAAAGTGTTGCTTTTATAAAGAGTTGAAACCTACATGAAATCTTCAAATCACTCAACTAGACTCTTACATGAAAATATGAAAAACGTACTTCACTTATTCCATCACCATGATCATACTTTCTCCAAAAGAAAAGAAGAAAAAAACGACAATAACCTGGAATACGATGTGTTTGATTATTTCGATACATCCAATCTTGCACAGGTTGAGATCGAACCATTATTTATCGCAGGAGATCATTTACCAGCACTAACTACATTTCCCGTGGTAGGTAGGGGAGGTAGGGGTTCAACGACAGACCCGTCCCATTGATCGACTCGTACAACCACAACTCCCACATTCTCCATGTCAGTGATATTATCTGGTACAAAAAAAATTCAGAAATTCCCTCATCATTCATTTGATTTCATCTCACAAAGTTCATCAGCACTGTATTTCTTTTTCATCTCCTCACAACATTTTCATTGTCATATATATAAAGAGATTTCAATAGCAAAATCATAGACATGTATTGTTCTTGGAAAGAGAAGGGATTTAGATCAGAAAATTCACATACCATGATGGATTTGGACTGAAGCAGCTGCTGTTGCATCATAAAGAACAGTGATAGAATGGTAATCCAAAGATATAGCATCGAAAACAGTCTGTCTGATACAGTTTGGCGTTTGAACACCTAGAATATGTATCAGCCATCAACCATTTATTCCATTCTTTGAATTCTTATTCGATCGGTAACAGGAGATGTGTACATATTGAATCTTACCACAGATGACCAAATCAGTAATACCCGTCGCTTGCAGAAGGGAATGCAGGTTAGTATCAAAGAAGGCACTGAACCTGGTTTTCACCAACTTGTATTCTCCTTCTTTTATTTCAAAGCCTTCTATTAACTCTGCCCCTATGCTTCCCTTTGATACCGGATTCTGCTTTCCACTGCCGTAGAGATGGCGTCGAAAGCGTTCAACATCACGTCCTTCAGGATCATGCTCTCGCACAACCTAGGATTAAAACAGACTAATTCAACATATTACCAATTTGCTAGTACGAATTCACTCTCTTTACTCTTCAATTAGTACCAAACAGGGTAATGAGCAGCAATCAATTAAACTCAAGGATAATAAGAGTTAACTAACAAAGTCAATGCTGCAACATGTGATAATCAGAATCAACTTGTACAACAATCAGCATAATATTAAGAATCACGGATTTCCACAATGGTATGATATTGTTCACTTTGAGCATAAGCTCACATGGTTTTGCTTTGGGCTTCCCCAAAAGGTTTCATGCCAATGGAGACGTATTCCTTACTTGTAAACTCATAATCATTCCCTAAATTAGCCAATGTGGGACTCCCTCCCAACAATCCTCAACACATAAACATAATAAAAGACCCACAAATAACAATGTTATGGGGTGACTCGAAAGCCCACGGGCACATTGAAGGAAGAATTGCTTGCCAGGCTCCCAAGGCCAAGCCAAGAGGAATACCATGCCTATCAAGCTGGGTCTCATCTAAGTTGAGGTAGGTGTCCCTTCTCTTTAATTCTAGGTGACTCAACGTACGACTCTAACACGCGAGTGAAGGAGAAAAAATATAAATAGAAGGGACTCATACCACTAACCAGTTATGCAAACTATCCTAACTAAGCTCAAAACCTCTGCAATCTAAGAAATTAGGCATCCGAGCATTGGGCATAGCACCACACTTGTCTTGTGAGCCTATCTTGAAGGTTAGGTCAGCCTGCTTTGACTACTTAACTGGAGAGCAGAGCTACCTTTGGTCTGAATCCACATCAACAAACAACATTTTCCCCTTTTCTAGTTCGATTGTTGAAATTATACATGATAGTATACGGAGATTGTTGAAATTATAGATTCTTTCAAATAGTTTTCATATCTTACCATATAACGTTATATCAAACATTTTCTCAACTAACAATCAGGGCTCTCGGGTTCAATTTCTCCATACATCAGAGTAACTTGACAAGCATCTCAGAAGAACGGGAATAATCTCTCGCAATCCGAAACCACTATTGTATCTATGACAGAAAAGTTACCAGAAACAATATTTTCTTGATTGTTGAAATGCTTTAGGGATTTTCGTAGGGATTACAATTCCAAAAAACAAAATTAAAGCAGATAGAGGAAGAAACGGACCCAAACGACGAACATGCCCCGCTTCCTTGCACATTCTAGGGCATCATACACGCTTGGAAGTATGGCGTAGGCTCCTGGTACAGCAAACACAGATCGTTCATCAAAGAAATCTCTCTGCAACCAAGAATTGGAAGAAAGTTGATTTTGAGCATGAATTTGAAGAGCAAAAATTAGGAAGAAAATCAAGAAAAACCTGGAAGTCGATGATAAGAAGAGCAGTGCGACTCCATTCATTCGCCATTTCCATAATGCAACAGAACAAGAAAGATTATTGAATGGGCAGCAAGAACGATGGCCGCGAGATTTTATCCAGTTTAGACTAATAAATTAATACAACTCCAAAAAAAATAATAAATAAATTACTAAAAATAGATTCTCCTTCTGTTTCTCATCCTTCCTTTTGCTTGGTCTTTTTGTTCGTTAGGATAAATTATTAAAAAAAAAAAGATATTTTATATTAAATTTATGATTAAATGAGTTTAATTTTTCAAGTATTTAATATTGAAAAAAAATATTTATAATGCCTTTAGATGAGAAATACTCAAATCAAATTAAATTTAAAAAAAAAATCATTAGTCAATATTGTCCGCTTTGGCCCATTACATATTGTGATAAGCCACACGATTATAAAAACGTGTCTACTAGGAAAAGGTATCCACGCCCTTATAAGAAATGTTTCGTTCTCCTCTCCAACCATTATGGAATTTTAGGGACTACCTCCAATGATCAATTCCAACGACAACTTGCATGTACATCGACTACCACTCTAGAGTTATTAATTCATAGTTACAGTCATTGTTTATTATACTTTAACATTCTAAAAATTATTTTTGAATGTAAATTAACAATACCCGCTATTAATTTCTCGATTTTTCCTTCATTTATTCATAAACTAACAAATCTATAACCTATGATACAAATTTAGAGAGGAGAATAATATAATAATGTATTTTGATACATCACATAACACTACTAGAAATTATGAAATTAATAACAAGGTTTGTAGTGGATTACAGCTCAAAAGAGTAGGAGAGTAAATTAATTAGGCAATAAAAACATTATGATTAATTTAAATGCCAATATGAATATATATATATATATATATATATATATATATATATATATATAGCATCTTGAGCAGTCAGCCATTTTTAGGGCTTTTGAGAAGGGTGACTGGTCATGATGTTATACTAATTATAATAATAATAATATTAATACTAATTAAGCCATTTCCCAAAGCTTTAATTGTTGATGATTAGGAGCTGTAATTAAAATTAAATCAAAACCCATTTCCATAAGCAGGAGCCCAGTAAGCAGCTCCATTGTTGTCCCCTCCAACCAGTTGTGTGCATGAGACTGGAACCAAGCACAGCCCTCTGCTCCTCAACTCCTTCACTGCCTTCTCTTCCCTTCTCATTTCTTCTCCCTGAAAATCAAACCCATTTCATTACTAAAATTTCGGGTTCGTTGGGTCGGTAGCTCAAGCAACCACAATAGTGTTCATAACTCAATTCAACCGAACGATCCAAACAATTTGAATAGAGCTCACAACTCAGCTAACTCAACACAATCTAACCCTCTATTATCGAGTTGACCTGTACTTATCCTTACATCAAATATTTACAAGTGTCAACTCATCACTAATACCGGTTACTAACATTAAATATTCTTAATTTTTTAAAAATAGAATTGAGTTAACCTTACTTTCGAGTTGATCGGAATGGCCCGATCAAAAAATGTTAACCCACAAATAGAATCAAATTTTTCGATTTTTAAAAAATTCAACCTAACCCAAACCGAAAAAAATCCAACTCAATCCAACCCTAAACCCTAAACCCTAAACTCAAGTTTTATGGTTTAGGTTGATTAGTACGAGTTAGTCGGGTTATCGAGTTTTATGGGTGTATTTTTTTTTAATTAAAATTGAATCGTCTTTAAAAATTCGAGAATAATATGTACCTAAAACATTTTGAAACACACGAAGAAATAGAAACTAAAGTAAAAATATAAGATTTTCAAACAGAACGACGACCAAAAGAATATTATACTCAAAACTGAAACACGAGAAATGTTTTTTTTTTTTTTTTAATTGAAATAATATTTTTTTTGGGATTCCAAAACAATTAGGCAGCCCCAAAGCAACACTTTTTTGAGGTTACTTTATAATGAGTAGATATAAAATGTATAAAGCTGAGAACCTTATTCTTTTTTTACACCCCTTTAATTTCTCTTCTTTATGGTCTATCAGATGCTTTACATTTAGACTGGACTTTCATGATTACGACTTTAACCCCCCTTCCTTCCTAAACAATCTCCACTCATGTTCTTAATGAATGTTAATGAATGCATGAAATTAATATGAACACTTTGAGTATGATACTTACACCACTTCCTGAGTCCCTCACATGCTTTGGTGCACTGCGCAGATATGGGTAGCTAAGTGCCTGCCACCCCAAGAAGGAGTTAACTTCGAGGATACCCACAATCACATATATATGGCATTTTTTAAATGGCATTACCTCGATTTGTCCCTGAAGAAATCTGATATACCCAATTGCTTCTGACAGCACAGACGCCGTATCAGTCTGCAAAAAAGGGCAAAAGGGCAGGGGTGAAAGGAATAAAATTTAGATAATATCATACCATTGTGTAAGGTCGGTGAATTGAATAATTTTATAATTTTACCTTTCCGAATGGAGAAACGATTTGGTGAAGAGCGGTTATTCGATCTACGAGTTTCTCCTTCCTCACCTATTATTTCGTAATTTGAACTTTAAACATGAATATAAAAAGATGCGAAGATGAAATTTTGCAGTTGTTTTATGTTACCTTTAGAGGTGGTTGGCTTGAAGATGGGGGATGAATTCTAGCCTTCTTACATGCGCTACCCGATACAGGGGCGATGTGGTTCGACTGTTCGAAGGACTTGCAACTAAATCTCACCTCGGGCAAGTGATGGGCGGGTTGATTGTGGGTGAGATCTGGGAAGTTAGTATTGTGAGAAGAAAAGTTAAGAAATTTGTTGGTGTTGGAAAATTCTTGTTTGACAATATCAACAAAGTTAGGGGGTGGAGGTGGTGAAGGATTGGTGGTGGTGGTATGATCCAAGATTTGGTGCTCCCAATTCTCCAACTTTTTTGGTTGATAATGACCCATCTGGGTTTGGTTCAAAACCCTTTCTTCCTCTCCTCTGATAACACCAAGAAGACATCACAAGATTACATATATTGAAGAACATATAGAAACAAATGAACCAAATAAAGAACATACAACAGAAGTTGGCTCCATGATTGAGGCTGTTCAGCAAAAGAAGAGAAGGAAGGTGAAAACATGCCCCACCAATTAGGGTTTCCAGCCATCATTTGTTTAGCTTATGCGAACGAAGAACGAAGAACGAAGAACGAAGAACGAAGAACGAGAAGCTATAAGATTTTGTTGGGCAAAGTTTAAGGTATGCATGAAAGTTGAAGTCAAATGAGAGTTGGAGCCTAATAGTTTGGAGGAAGATAAGAAAGGGCTTGCTTTTGCTTTGCTTTGCTTTGCTTAGGTTGAAGGAAAGTTGAGAGAGAGAGAGAGAGAGAGGGGAAGATTTTGAATAGAGGGTTTGGGTTAAGGAACTTTAATTTGCATCATTTTTTTCCTTGTTGTTTTTGGATGCTTTGTTATGAGTGGAGGCCACAAAAGTTAGAGGCTTTTAAGTTTCTTTCTCTCACTTTCCCGACCCGACTCGACTCAAAAGAAAGAAGAAAAGAGAGAAAGAAACAGTTTCAAGTACTTTTAACGTTAACGATAGCTTCGTTTGATATTAATTTTCATTTGAGTTAAATAAATTTAGATATCCATAATAAGTTTATAACGTCATTCTAAATGCACACTAAATTAATCACTTGAGTTAAAAGCATTATGATTAAAATTTACGTGAGATTTCACATTGGTTGGGAGGAGAACGAAGCAATCTTTATATGGGTGTGAAAGTCTCTCCCTAGTAGACGCATTTTAAAATCTTTGATGGTAAGAGGATGTTGAGCTCTGAAGGGAGATGAACACTGAACAGTGTGTCAATGAGGATGCTGGGCCTGGAAGGGTGTGGATTATGAGATCCCACATCGATTGGAGAGGGGAACGAGTGTCAGTAAAGACGTTGGGCCTCGAAGGGGGATGAATTGTCCACATCGATTGGAGAGGGGAACGAGTGTCAGTAAAGACGTTGGGCCTCGAAGGGGGATGAATTGTGAGATCCCACATCAGTTGAGAAAGAGAATGAAGAATTCTTAATAAGGGTGTTGAACCTCTTTCTAGAGACATGTTTTAAAAACATTGACAAAAAGTCCAAACAAGACAATGTCCGCTGGTGTTTAGTTTGAATGGTTACATTTTCTGACACTCATTTTCACCTTTTCTTTTAAAAAAGTATCTTTATGTTGCTTTCGAAAATGGTTTTGAACGAAAATCCCGTAGATATGACAAATTCTTTTAGTCGACAAAAAAAAAAAAAAAAAAAAAAANTACATAATCTTATGTTAAAGATGGAACGTGGAGATCTCATAATAAAGAGAAACCCAAAAGATTTATAATGAAACTTTGTGATTAAAACATAACACACTTAAATCTAAAGGCTTAATTACTGAAAACAATATATATGAAAGGATTAACATGAAATAAATGTGTAAAGTTTCAAAAAAAAAAAATAATAATAATAAATAAATAAATAAATAAAAAGATGAGCCTTTTACTTCAACTTTTTTTAGTTCTTGTCTGTTTGTAGGAATAGCACAAGGTTTTTGAAGCCTTTTTCTTTTTCAATTATAGTCTTGTAGATATTGGGATAATATAATATTTTTCTCTTTTTTATTTTTTATTTTTTTTAATCAAAAGGTTAAATTTACAACTACTTTTAACCCAAAATTAATAAATTATTCTTGTTTTAAAAATAAATAAAAAAAGTAACATTAATAGTTTTAAATAAGAATTTAATAAAAATTAAGGATTTTAATACTGCTTTTAAAATTAATATATTTTTTTATTTTTTATTTTTATAAATATTAATGAAAAAGGATTTTTTTTAAAGATATTATTATAAGTATAACTTTAGCAGTAAAAAAGTTTATTTCATTAAAAAAAAAAAAATGATTTTTTTTAGTAGGGTTGTGCAAGAAGTCAAAATGAGGATATATTTATTTTATATAGTTTGTCTTTTTTGAGGTTGTTAAAGAAAATAATTCCAACCACTCCCACCTTTAGCTGCCAAAATTATAATGGAAATATTCAATTTTAAAACAAAATTGGTTCCAATAATCCATTCTTGACCTCAATTTTACACTCACTTTTCAAATTAAATATTAAACTTACACAATATCTCACTCTTTTTTAAAAAATAATTAAATAACATGACCATATCTTATAAATTACCATTTTTAAAATTGACTATTTAAGTCATATATATATATATATATATATATATATATTATTACTAATATTACGAATTTCAGTGATCACAAAATGATTGATTGGATAAAATACCAATTATTTTTTAAATTCTTGCTCCAATAATTGTTAAACTATAATAATAAAAAATTATTATTATTATTATTTTTTAAAAAAGTAGAAGCCTAATCTTTATAGTTTTATCTATATGCACAAATAAATCCCATCATTAAATTTCTCTTTTGAAATTAGAATCCGAATTATTGGGAAAAGACAAAAGTTAATGAAGATTACTGTGATGTCCCATATTGGTTGGGAGGAGAACGAAACACTATTTAGAAGAATATTATTTTTGACCTCACGTAAAAATTTCAAGAGATTAAAAGATTCAAATTTGTTGAACGAATCTAACGGGTAAAAAAGGGTACGAAGGGTATGGTGGAGGAGGGTCCAAATTCCATTTCGTGATAAAATAAAACTTTCTTTACGAAAAGTCTTGTCCTCTTAACTTTTCCAAAAGATGTTTTCTTTTTTTCTTCATTTTTTTAAATTTTATTTTTAAAGCTTTTATTTATTTTATTGTCCAATCTTTCCCTTCAACATACCCTTTCTATCCAAATTCAAATAATTTTTAAGAAAATAAATTATTTTAATTTGTTAATTTAAAATGGGCTGGGCTTTCTTAATTGGGCTTTCTTAATTGGGCTTTCTTAATTGGGCTTTCTCAATGTCCGCGTCGGCCCAGGTTACTAATCTGTATTACCAATTTTGCGGCCATTGCTGCCTTCGAAGCACCGTTTTATATGCCGCCATAGACAAGTTTCTCTTGAATCACTAGCTACTCACCGGCGCCGTGATTCGTCAAGCTTGTTTGCGACGTCGCGGTCTGTATGAGACAAGACCTATGAAATTTTCTATTTCAAGCTATCAGGAGTTTCCACAATGAGTGCAGGTACTCTAGCATATGCGTTGTTAATACTGAGGGCGAGAGAGAGCATGATTTTTCTCTTTTTTTGGGGTGAATTTATGTTAGTTTCGAAGAGGCGAGGGATTAGAGAATTTGTATCATGTCAAATGGTTTAGTGAGTTAAGATTCTTGATTGTTGCTGGTAAAATATATATACGGTTCTGATCGGGGATTGGTTCTTTAAGGAGCTGCATTTTTAGCCTTTTTCAGACATCTAGCTTATTCGGAAAAATGAAAAGATTTGAAAATAGTTGGATATGCTTGCGGAATCTCAACTCTAAATAGGAGTTTCTATCAATTGATTGAACCCAGTGAATGGGTTGGGTTTGAGCAATTTGTGGGTTGATTGTGATGTTTTTATTCCATTTGCTTTACATGTCTCTTAGTTGAGCTTAGTCTTCAATGTAGAAAGAGTTGAATTACTTGATGACTATAGAGCATGATTTGAAAGGGAAAATTCATGTTTTTATTCCATTTGCTTATCAGTTGCTTAAACATGATCACCGGATTTTTAAATTTTACATAAATGACTGATAGTTGTCATTCTTTTCAATCTTATTGGGGTTCAGACTAATTGTGATTTAGTTGTTTTGTTTTACTATAGCTTTGTATATCAGGCAATGATGGCCATCGATTGCGTTAATGTCTCATTACAAGTTTTGTGATCTGTGAAAGAACTATTTAGCGGTGTTTAGCTTTGAGAGCAATATTGATATTACCTGGAATTCATATTGTTTCTTCTTTGTTTTTTAGTGGATATATAATGAAGGGATAATTTGCTAAGAGGAGTTAATGAAAAGCTTCAAATGCTTTGGAGATGAAAAAGAAGATAATCATTACAACGAGCTTACATAGAATGGTTATATTTTCTGTTTGAGCTAAATTGATTTGGTGAGAGATACTGTGATCTTTGCAGGTGGTTCATTTGGGGGGAATAGAGGATTGAGACCGGTACCCCCAGAAAAAGGAGTCTTCCCTTTGGATCATATGCACCTCTGCGACCTGGTATTTCTTTTCAGAGCACTATTGTTTTCACCTAGGATATGTGGTTTTTGGAATTCTTTTGAAGGTTTCTTTGTGTTCATTGCTTGTTTTGTGATGCATGGGCTTCATTGCAGGAGAAGAAAGAATACCTCAATTGTCTTAAAACGTCTGGTCACCAATCTGAAAAATGCAGGCACTTATCAAAAAAATACCTTCAATGTCGTATGGAAAAGTAAGACTGTTGAAATTTCTATATTATGTTTTTGTATTAATAACTGTTGATTTGCTCTCTGTATTCTAGATTCATAAACTTTTGTTTGTGGGATCCTGGGTTATTGTTATCTTTCAATCCTGATGTTTTACACACCAATACACCACTATTAGCTGAAATGGTGGCATAAATGAATGTATAAGAACAACCTACATCCATATACCAATTCCAGTAGAACAGCAAGTGCTATCATTGTGATCTAACAAAAAAGGAAAAAAAAGAGGTGCATGGTGCAAGTAGCTATAAGTTCCGCCTTTCTGAGGCTCTGCCAACTTTCCCTTCCTTGTCTAGCTTAGCTACAAGCCAACTAACAAATATGCCCTGAAAACTAGGAATGAACCTTTCCCAACTTCTATATCCTTCGTCAATCTATCATTCTACCCTTATAGTCCAAGCCTACCGCTAGTAGATATTGTCCGCTTTGACCCGGTACGTATCGCCGTCAGCCTCATGCGTATACTAGGGAGAAGTTTTCACACCCTTGTAAAGAATGTTTCATTCCTCTCTCCAACCGATGTGGGATCTCACATTTACTCTTCCAGTGATTCTATTCCTTTGGAGATGCAATTTGTTCTTTTGAATGGTTTTGGTTCAACTTTGGTTACATTGGTCTAGCACAAACTGGAGAGTAACTGGAAACAGAGTGCATGATTCATTTCTTTTCCTCTTATCTTACGGCAAATAAGGGGGACACACTCGATTGATATTGTTATGAATACTGCTACCAAAATTATTGGTGGAAGTTTGTGTGTGCTACCTATCCAGTTTCTTTTCTCATTGGTTTGAACTTTGTTATTTCTTCTCTAACACAGCTCGGCTGTATGAGTATGGTTATTCATGAGATTTTATTGAGAACTTGCAGGAATTTAATGGCAAAGCAAGACATGGCAGAACTCGGATTCGGGAATTTGAGTCAGCCCAGTTTGTCTGGCGATAAATTGGAACAAGTTTAAGAGTTGTTCATCCATAGCTAACCGTAGTCGAAGATCTCTTAGGTGAAGGAAGCGAAATTGATTTTCCTTAATGTATTATTCAACTTAAATCAAAGGACTAATTCAACAAAGTGTTTATGTCATTCATTTATTGTTCTTATCTCATGCTAGTTTCAAGTCAAATTGATATGAACCAAGAGACATCAATCATACAATATACTTCAATGAAGATGGGAAGAAAATGTTGTCAAAATTATTAAGCAATTCATGCCACATTGAAGAGGAATGAAGTTTGATTGTTATAAATCTTGGGTGGGTTACAATTTAGAGTTATTATATTTCATTATTGTATTTTAAGACTTTTAATTTACTTTAGGTTACAATTACATAATGGTTAATTATGGCCATTAAGTATGAAGTTAAACTCTTGGTTGGAATGTCTTTAGTAGTTTCATTTTGAGGCTATATAAAGC
>NC_036654.1:4483152-4526645 GCF_002806865.2 Cucurbita pepo subsp. pepo | reverse complement strand
TAGCCTCAAAATGAAACTACTTACCAATACAACGCTTTATATAGCCTCAAAATGAAACTACTAAAGACATTCCAACCAAGAGTTTAACTTCATACTTAATGGCCATTAAGTATGAAGTTACAACTGTTGGAATGTCTTTAGTAGTTTCATTTTGAGGCTATATAAAGCGTTGTATTGGTAAGTAGTTTCATTTTGAGGCTAGGAATGTCTTTAGTAGTTTCAATGTCTTTAGTAGTTTCATTTTGAGGCTATATAAAGCGTTGTATTGGTAAGTAGTTTCATTTTGAGACTATATAAAGCCATGTATGTTGTATTTGTAAGTAGACGTATGTATGTTGTATTTGTAAGTAGACGTCTTTAGTAGTTTCATATTTTGAGGCTATATAAAGCCATGTATGTTGTACTTGAAAAATACAGTAAAAGAAGCATTTGTGGAGTTTAGGTTGCATGTAATCATTCAAGCTCGACATGATCAATTTTGCTTGTGGAGTGATTCGAATCTCAATCAAGTGTTCTTGCGTTTGAGATATTTGATCAACAAGAATCATTCAAGCTAGACATGATCGATCTTTCTTGTGGAGTGATTCGAATCTCAAACAATGTTCTTGCCTTGAGATATTCGATTAACAAGGTAATCTGAATCTTACTCTTCTTGTAGTTGATTTTCTTATCTTATCACAAATGCAATGCAAGTCTTGTTCTTACGTCCCTCCTCGACCTCGGTCGGGCGAGTTCCCTATTTAAAAATCACTTTCAATCTTTCTTAAAATTTGAATTCTTAGTCATCTCTTAAAAGTATTTGGAATACTTTTCTTTTTTTAGTTTCAAAACATATGTATCAAAACAAGATGACCCATGGAGAGAAATACCATTTATAAGCATAATTTTTTTTAAAAATAAAATGACTACCAGACGTGACCTTAATTTTAGATTATTTCTTAAAAATTAAGCTAAACACTAATTCTCCCAAAGAAATTTTTTTATTTGTTATCTAATTTTTGTATGTAAGAATAAAACTATGAGGCATCAAAAATAAAATAAAAAATAATATAAATTACAATATGTCAAGGTAGCTGGAATAGCTCAGTTGGTTAGAGCGTGTGGCTGTTAACCACAAGGTCGGAGGTTCAAGCCCTCCTTCTAGCGTTTTTTTGTTTTTTAATTTTTTCTCTTTAATTAATTTCTAATACTTTCCAGATTTTCTTTCAGGCCTGTAGATATATCATCAGCTGGAATAGCTCAGTTGGTTAGAGCGTGTGGCTGTTAACCACAAGGTCGGAGGTTCAAACCCTCCTTCTAGCGTTTTTGTTTTTTAATTTTTTCTCTTTAATTAATTTCTGATACTTTCCAGATTTCCTTTCAGGCCTGTAGATATATCATCAGCTGGAATAGCTCAGTTGGTTAGAGCGTGTGGCTGTTAACCACAAGGTCGGAGGTTCAAGCCCTCCTTCTATCGTTTTTGTTTTTTAGTTTCTCTTTAATTAATTTCTGATACTTTCCAGATTTCCTTTCAGGCCTGTAGATATATCATCAGCTGGAATAGCTCAGTTGGTTAGAGCGTGTGGCTGTTAACCACAAGGTCGGAGGTTCAAGCCCTCCTTCTATCGTTTTTGTTTTTTAGTTTCTCTTTAATTAATTTCTGATACTTTCCAGATTTCCTTTCAGGCCTGTAGATATATCATCAGCTGGAATAGCTCAGTTGGTTAGAGCGTGTGGCTGTTAACCACAAGGTCGGAGGTTCAAGCCCTCCTTCTATCGTTTTTGTTTTTTAGTTTCTCTTTAATTAATTTCTGATACTTTCCAGATTTCCTTTCAGGCCTGTAGATATATCATCAGCTGGAATAGCTCAGTTGGTTAGAGCGTGTGGCTGTTAACCACAAGGTCGGAGGTTCAAACCCTCCTTCTAGCGTTTTTGTTTTTTAATTTTTTCTCTTTAATTAATTTCTGATACTTTCCAGATTTCCTTTCAGGCCTGTAGATATATCATCAGCTGGAATAGCTCAGTTGGTTAGAGCGTGTGGCTGTTAACCACAAGGTCGGAGGTTCAAGCCCTCCTTCTAGCGTTTTTGTTTTTTAGTTTCTCTTTAATTAATTTCTGATACTTTCCAGATTTCCTTTTAGGCCTGTAGATATAGCATCTGCTGGAATAGCTCAGTTGGTTAGAGCGTGTGGCTGTTAACCACAAGGTCGGAGGTTCAAACCCTCCTTCTAGCGTTTTTGTTTTTTTAATTTCTCTTTAATTAATTTCTGATACTTTTGAGATTTCCTTTCAGGCCTGTACATATAGCATCTGCTGGAATAGCTCAGTTGGTTAGAGCGTGTGGCTGTTAACCACAAGGTCGGAGGTTCAAACCCTCCTTCTAGCGTTTTTTATTTTTCTCTTTATAAATAATTTCCATTCTTCATAGTTCAAAAATCCGCTTCTAACACTTTTCCCGTTGGCCTTGAGCCCTGTAAAACCTTACCCATAAGGACAGACGGCGACACCAGATAAGGCCATGAAGAGCCACACAACACACAATCATGATCCTTTTTTCACTCCAGACTTCACTTCCTCAACCCCCAATTTCCCAAAATGGAGGCTCTCCATCTGGGTTCTTCCTCCTTCCGTTCCTTCAATTACATTACAAATTCCACCCACACCCTTAATCGCTTCCGCCCTCTAACCTTTCGCAGATCCAAAATCAGAGCCGTCGGCACTGTTCCACAGAGCCAATCCGACACCAGTGAGCCTCAGGAGCCTCCCATGGTTGATTTCGCTTTCGTTAATGTAAGCTGTAATGTTCCATTTTTAGGGTTTATACTTAGATTATCGAGGCTAATTTATGTGTTTGTTGAAGTCTGTATTGCTTCCTGATGGAACTCCTGATGTGCACTTTCGTCGAGCATGTGGTGGGCAAAAACTCAGAAACATAATGCTTGATTCCAATGTTGAATTGTATGGGCCTTATGTGAGTTTCCCAGTTCCTTAACTTCATGAATTGGGGTTTTCTTAGTTTTGATTATAATAGGGCTTTGATGTTGTTCTACAGTCGAGATTTCTGTTGAACTGTGCGGGTGGAGGGACCTGTGGGACTTGTATGGTGGAGGTGATTTTACTGCATTAAATCATGTTTTTAATGAGGATTTAATCAATACCCTTTTCATATCTCGGTTCTGAGTCTCTGTTTGTTTGATCATTATGGTAAAAGAGTTCATCAAAATCTGATGTGTTGGTCATTGAACAAGCTGAAGAAGAAATTCAATGTTAATCTTCTGACTGCAATTCTTATTATCATTTCAGATCGTTGAAGGGAAAGAGCTATTAAACCCTCGCACAGACATAGAGAAAGACAAACTTAAAAAGGTTAGTATACAGATTCCATTGCCATTAAGCTGAGAAATCAAAATGAGGCAATGAATTTGGACACTATCACTCACTCAAACAGAGTATCTCTGGCTTTTGCTTTAGTTTCAATTCCTCTGAATCAAAGACATATAATGGTCTTGTTTTTCATACACAGAAACCCAAGAACTGGAGATTAGCTTGCCAAACCATTGTTGGGAAACCAGATTCCAGAGGGATGGTAATGAGTAGAAATTTGATTGATTGATTGATTGATTGATTGATAGAACAGTGTCCTGAGTTTATTGTTTGTTTTCTTTGGATGAAGGTTGCTGTTCAACAGTTGCCTGAGTGGAAAGCTCATGAATGGGGTTATGAAAAAGTAGAGCTTTCAGAATCATCAGAGTCTTCAGAATCTGCATAATTTTAATAACAACCTTTTGTTTTACCCATCAGAGTCAGCTGAGATGATTGAGCTATGGACATTAAAGCTAAGCTCCTTGCGGTCAACAATGTAATTATTCCCCGTTAATTCAGTTTGTCCCCCTTCCTTTTTTTTTTGAATTAGTGACACTTTAATCACATATGCAAAAATTCATAATAAATACTTTAAAAATAAAGTCTTAAACTTACCTTCTAAAACTTAAATAAATATAATATAATATTTTTTTTAACAAAACACCCGGATGTGTTTTAAATTTTTTGAGAAAAAGCTCGTAATGAAAAGCCCAATTAGAATAGTATATGTTAGCTATGGGCTTGAGCTGTTGAACCGATAGCTAACTTAATCACAAACGAGTAAAAGTTTAAATCTTATCACTCGTATTGTTGAACTTTATAACAAGTTAGAGAATTGAGTAATACAAGTTCAAGAGCAAAATAAGTTTAAAATTAATAACCGATGAAATTATTTCCGACTTTCGCAAATACAAGCGATTGATCTACTTATAAACGACAGGTGAAGAAGAAGAAGAGAATCCAACGAAAGCAAGACATACATTCAAATAAATTAAAGGCATCAAACCACAGATCTTTTCCCTGAAAACCAAACCAAGGGCCCAAAACAAATCAAAAGGTAGAAAAAATCAAAGGAGAAGAAGATAGAACAAAGGAAGAACGGCAGAAAACCTTGCTTTTCCTCCTCTTATTGCAGAAGGAACAGAGCAAAAGGAAGAAGAAAAAAATCGCTTAATTTATTTGGGCCTTAGTAATCGCTTGGAATTGGGCTGGGCCCATAGGCCATAAAGGCGTAAAAGTAGATAAGCCCAGCTAAGCCACCGCCAACGAGTGGCCCAACCCAGTAAATCCAGTTGTCGTGAAAGTCCCCACTGACCACCGCCGGTCCAAATGACCGGGCCGGGTTCATCGATCCGCCGGAAAACGGTCCGGCTGCCAAAATGTTTGCTCCGACGATGAATCCGATGGCAATTGGCGCAATTGTGCCCAAAGATCCCTTCTTTGGGTCGGCCGCCGTCGCATAGACCGTGTAAACCAGACCGAATGTGATGACAATTTCCATCACAACTCCTTCCGCTGCTCCGATGCCGGCCGCCACGCTGTGGACCGGAACTGCCTGCAGGGGAAAAAATGATCAACTTTTCAACATGGGTATTGAACTTTCAAGCCTTTTTCATATTTATAACCACATTATATGTTAAAAATGGATATGAGAATGCGAAGAATTTAGGACTAAAACAGAGAAATGACCAGGCCGCCAGTGACATATTTGAGAAGGTAGCAGGCGACAATGGAGCCAAGAAGCTGAGCAATCCAGTAAAATATGGTCGTAATTAGGCTGATTTGGTCACCAAGAAGAAGGCCGAATGTCACCGCTGGGTTGACATGGCCACCGGAGATGTTGGCTCCGACAGAGACTGCAACAAACAGAGCAAATCCATGGCAAACCGCCACCGCCACCAGCCCCGCTGGGTCTAAAGCTGCAGAGGATGTTATTTTATCTGCAGAAAATGACACCAAAGTTGTTGAGTTAATCCAAACATAGTTGAGCAAGATAGATATGAGTGTGGGGGAAACTGACCGTAGGCAATGGCGGAACCGACGCCGGCGAAAACGAAGAGCAAGGTGGAGATGAACTCAGCAAGATACGCCTTGCAAGAGCGCAAGCTAAAGGAATCTTGGAAGCTTCCAATGGTGAACCAAGCCATTTTCAAACAAACTTAGAGCCTACACCTTATGAATTATTGTTGAGCTTCTCATATTAATCTTCTTCTTATATAGACATTCCACACAATTCCATTGCGACAAAACGATCAGTCACTGTTCGTCTTTCATGTAACTTCTGAGATTTACCCATGTGAAGAACTCACCAACTTTCTTTTTAAAATGTCCCCTATGTCATCAATATTTTCAAATCCCAAGTTTTCAACAAAATAATTATAAAAAAAACCCTTAAATTATTGAGGAGACCATTAAAACATGGCTAACAATTTTGTAATATTAGATATACAGAGAGAAAAAATTTCAAATCTAAATCAAGCGGTTATTCAGAGTCAACCACGATATGACAACTTCATTGAATATAATATTTCGGTGAAGATTTAGGCAATAAGTTTTTAGATAGGTATGTATGAGATTTCATGTTAGTCGGAGAGGGATGATAAGGGTGTGAAAACCTCTTCCTGGAAAACTAAAAAAGGACAATATCGGATTGAGTATGATTCAAAGACGGTGTGTCTTTGCCAGCCGGGCGACCTACTGGGAGTTTTCAAAATTGGAAATAGAATACAATGTTTTTGCTAGGATCTTAGCTGGATTTGAATGGGTTTAAAGGGAAATGTACAGAGAGTGATCAATAATAGTGTTTCTCATAATCATAGAGGTGAGAGAGGGAAGAATGTAGAATGGAGCCAAACAAAAGGAGATGAGAATGATTTCTGATCATCAATAATGTTTTCAAATATGAGTGGATAAGGGTCTTTTTCTTTTGAAATATATGGATAAGGTTTATATAATAATATCTGATCATCTGATGGATTCTATAGATGCCAAGTAGGTTTATTAGAATCTCATTTTAAAACATTATTGGTTTATATATTTTTATTTGTTTTAATTGGATCGAATAAGTATGATTTTTTAAAAATACATAAAAAAAACAACCCAAAAATAGAGAGTTAAGAACAAGCTAAATTCTACAAACAGAATAAATAAAAAATAACTTGAAACATTCAGCTCGAACCTTAGTAAAGTAATGATCAGTCGATTTGCATATGTTCGGTAGCACAGCAATGGCAGTATCCATTTTCATCAAATGCAGATCTTTGTGAGAGATGAGCTTCACGGATATGATACCCGTTCCACTCCTTCGACCCATACTGCTTGAAAATTTCACGAGCAGCAAATGAATCCTTCTTCTTTTTCCTTTTATTTCTGAAGCATTGCGGTGACATGAAATCAGCCCTGACAGTGAAATCAAACAATTCAGGATTGCAAACAGAGATTCACACATGGAAGGAACTAGAAAGTACATGAAAAGATGAACATATTGAAGAAAAAACGAACCAAATAGTGTACATTTTTCTATGTTAAGCATTTATAACAGCAGCAAGTGTCAAAAGATTGATGGAGTTCATTAAGGGAGAAGATCGTGAGTATATAAATAAGAGACATTATTTCTATTGGTACGAGGCCTTTTGGAAACTCAAAAGTAAAGCCACAAGAACTTATACTTAAAGTGGACAATATTATACCAATGTGGACGCCGTTGTTCGTACCAGCGGGCAACTAAATATTGATAATGAGAAAATTATACAGAAGATATTTATCGAATCAAATCGCGAAGTAACAAACAAAACATTCTGATATTTGATCGTTGATGGTTGAGTTCGGAATGAAATGTATTAGAAGTTGTTAACATACCTTTAACTTCTGTTTTGCATCTTTCTCCAGAACAAGTCCAGCTTCTGTAAATGCATCAATGATGACTTATGAAAAAGCTCAGGAAATTTAAAAGTGAAATTTTTTTTGTTCTCTTAAGAACTTGAACAAAAAAGAAACAGATGGAATAATTTTTTTCTGCAGGATATGTTTGAGATGAAACTATAAAATGAATATGACAGGCTCGTAACAGTCTTCTGACATCGCCAATTTCTTCCACAGGAGCATAGAGTACACGGGCTTTGGCAAAAGAACCTCTCATACAATCCTCATATCACACAGACATTATTGGGAATAAAAAAAATGAACTTCCAAACTACGTAGATGAGTGTTCTTCAAATTACTTTCCCAAGATAATGCTTGCAAACAAAGTTTGGAAAAAAATTATTCAATCTCATCATTAAAAACACCACCTTCTGTCAATTTGGTAAGTTGTTGAAAGAGACAAGATTCAAACCAAAATAGAGATACTTCTAATCAAATGCGACTGTATTAATCCTTGGTGGGCTGCAGTTATGATTGAAATGGTATCTATGTAGGAAATTTGATGCTTGAATATAACAGAACTCACCAACCCCTTGAGCTTAATTAGTATTGGCCTATTATCCAATGCATCCATTATCTTAGAGGAGATACCTCACAAAGATGTGTCATCACATACAAGCTCTACAAATGAAGATGTGTCATCACATACAAGCTCTACAAATGTGAGATCTTACCTCGGTTGGAGAAGGGAACGAAACATTCTTTATTTATAAGGTGTGGAAACCTCGCCTTAGCAGACACGTTTTAAAAACCTTGAGGGGAAGCCTGAAAGGGAAAGCTCAAAGAGGACAATATCTGCTAGCGGTAAGCTTGGACTGTTACAGTTTTCTTTCTACTTTTAATACAAATATCCTACAAAAAACATGCAACTCATGATTAGGGCCTCAAGGTTTTTAAAACGCGTTTTCTAGGAATCATGATTAGGGCCTCAAGGTTTTCAAAACGCGTTTGCTAGGAAGAGGTTTCTACACCCTTATAAAGAATGATTTATTCTCCTCCTCAACTGATATAGGATCTCACAATCCAACCCCTAACACTCAGGGCCAAGCGTCCTCGCTGGCACTCGTTTCCCTCTCCAATCGACGTGGGATCTCACAACAAATGTCTAGTTAGTAAGTATAATCACTCTCAAAACTTCAGAAGCAGCCTCAACTCGCTCCTTGTTCCACAACTTCAACATAAGTAGCATTAGATGAAATGTTTAGGTTTTATAAATATTGATTTGTCAATTCCCAAAGTTCACGGCTACAGTTATATGCCTTTGTAATATAAATTCCACATACCCTCAGGAGGATTGGCGTGCATGTACACAGGTCTCCATGCTTGGCTGACTGTTTTGGGCTTTTCCTTCTGGTCAGCAGCACTTCAGAATTCCTTTTTAGCAGTCATATTCGCATTCAGGCTCCAACCATTATAAGCATAGAGTCCCTGACACATTGGAATAGAAATCAGTTCTAATAAGGATTAGAAGCTATTCCACCACCAGTTTATTACCAAGAACATCATTTCAACATGCACATTCAGGCTCGAAAAGTATTCAACTCTAAAGCTTAAGCTGATAAGTAAGGCATATCTAATCATATCCTTAACCTACCCTTCCTTAACCCACCCTTCCTCTCACTTGAACATAATCATCCTATTGTTAAATCACGACTAAACAACTGAACTCAAAGTAGATAAGTTATGGTATATTCAATCATTCGTTCATATTTTTAGTAGAAAATCATTCCAACTTCAAATTAATAGTTAATATAGTGAGCTTCAGAGCTAGATTACAAGCTGCTATATGACATATACGGACTTGTACATTTCAAGAGACGTTCGACTCTACAAAAGCAGCACAGCAGATTAAATACAGCCGAACAGAGAATCTTGTAAAGAGAGCGAAACTTTCAATCCATGGATTGAGCTTAGATATCTCTGATTAACTGATAATTTTTCAAGTAATGTCGATCAAAACCTCCTCTCAATCGCAATCGATTGAATTGGAACTATTTGATTGATCAAAACATCCACTAATGTTAGGTTATATCTCGTTTCAAAAGATGAAAATGGAGCCAAACATCGAGCATTGTTAGGAAAGCGATAAGCTCAGAAATTTGTAGAATTACAAGATTTGTAGAGCATTGCTTAAGGAGATTTTCTCGGAATCCAAACAGAGTTTTTATTTGTATGAATCATACCTGAAAAGAGCCCTGCAAACTACCATTCCCAACCCCTGCCTGGTCGCGACCGGACCTGCACAGATCATTCAGCATAATAGGCGAGAAAGGAATTCGCACGTACCTTCTCCACGTGCGAAGGATGAAATATGGAAATATAAACGATTTAATTAATTAATTAATAAATAATTGCGGTGGAGGAATAAGAATATATACGTAAATTTTATGCTTAAATTTATAATATTATTCGTTTCCCCATCAAGTTCTTGTGGGCCATAGAGGAAGCCTAGCCCCTCCCTCAAATACCACCATTTTCCTACTTTATTTTTTTTAATTAAATTATAAATTTATATTTAATTTTATATTTTCAAAAATTAACCCGTAATTAATCTCTACAACAAGTGATTGTCTACTGACGATCAAGAAATGTCTTTCTTATGATAATTCATTAGAGACTTTTGGTATCCGAATAAGGTCAAACAGGGTAATAACCTCCTGACTTTATGCACACACCTGGTATTAAGTACGAACCATCTACAACTCGAAAGCATCCATTCTAATAAATTTGAAATTGCAATGGCACGGGAGTCTGTCCAGATCAAGGATCTTCTCGATATATCGAGGAGCCTTCAAAAAGGCTCTCTCTAATTTAATTGGCAGCCATTAGAGAGCCCCCTTAGGACCTCCCATTCTTTGTTTTCCATGGTTTGTCTTGGAATATTATTTGGGTGCAAAAGGTCTCGCTCCCCCACAGACTATCTTCTCTCAGCTTTATTCCTCATTGCCATTCTTTCCTTTCTCCGTCTCCTCTGCTACCTCCTTCCTCGCTTCTTTAAACAATCCTGTCATCGTCGTAATCGTCGTCCACGCCATGACCGGAATCCCGATCCTGCCGCCATCGTCGAGCCTCCACTGCAGACTGATGTCACCCATCTTCACCAACCAACTCCTCTACCAGACAACAACCTTCTTCTTACCTCCTCTGCACCACCTGCAGATACTCCTCTTCCTGCTTTCTCGAGATAATACAGCATGTTTCGAGTCGTTTTCGCGTCGAACATGCTGTTCTTATCGTCCCTTTTGTGCTTTTGATTGTTCGGGTTATGCAGTATACCGATGTCATCCGTTCTAAGGTATGAAATCAAAGTGATTTGAGAGCTGTGTATCAAACTGACTCAGAGGATTCACTCTTAGTTTAAGAGAAAGGCAATAAAAATCAACTTTTTAACACACAAGCAGAAAAATGTTAGCATTTGTTAAGATTATGCATCAGTTTGTAACATAATGAACAATCTTGGTTGTCTTCAACGTCTTGCTTGGGATTTCATCTCGCTAGTTTCGGTTGTTTCACTTCTCTATGGCCTTTGGCGCTGCAATTTAATGACCAGACATGTCTTTATACATCATATTGAGGTTCTTTACATATGCATATATCCTAAAAAGCTTACGAAAAATGAGTATGTTAAGCATCGGATTATGCTCAACTTTTCATGATTTGGAGTCTTTTACATGAATCGATAAACATCCTGCGAAATCCAATCTAAAAGGTTAAGAACGAAAGTAAAATATAACATGAATATGCACGTTTTTTCAATAATGAAAAAGTAAGCAAACAGATCATGTGAAATTCCACATCGGTTTAAGAGGGGAACGAAGCATTTCTTATAAAAGTGTAAAAACCTCTCCCAGGTAGACGCGTTTTAAAACTGTGAAGCTGACTCCCTGGTAGACGCGTTTTAAAACCGTGATGCTGACGGCTATACGCAACGGGCCAAAGCGGACAATATCAGCTAGTGGTGGGTTTGGACTATTTCAGAACACATTTGCAAAATCAGTATATTGATAAAGAATTTTTTTCCAAAATCAAAAGAGCGATTGGGTTGAAAAAATAAAGGATTTCTAATCATCTTTTTTATCCTAAAATAAAAACCCATTAGATGGCAAAAGAAAAGAGAGGTATATGAAACATGTGCACAAGTCTTAGACATCATTTCCTTTCGAGCTTCCCCTCATGGCTTGGTTGCCGCATATGGTAGAGAAAGGATAAATCAATGAAGAAGACGACCTACCGCGTTGGAGATAATGGAATAAAAATCTTTACCACTTTTAGGCGAAAGCAACACAACCGCTTCCCCTAATTTAACCTCACATCCATTACTCCCACAGAAAACCCATTTGGCAGAAGATCCATCAACACAGCCCCTTCCTTTTTCGCCGATTACATAATTGACATGAAACCACTAATTAATACTTTATAAGCTTACAAATCATTTGTTTATTAATCAAAAGTTTGAAGTTTAGATAACAGAAAGAAAATTAACAATAAAGATTTCATACTCACCTTCTAATGTGAACTGGTTTAATCAGAGGGAGAGAAAGAGAAGAATAATATGTACAATTTGATTCTGTAAGTAAAAGTGTTTGTCAATAAGAATTGGGAAGCTCAGGCCTACAAAATGCGACTTATTAACATCCTTCCTAGTTGCCATCAACATTTTCTGTAAAATGTGAACTGCTGTGTACCTGTTGAACGGGAAAAAGATGGGAAAAAAAAAACAAACAAAAAAGATGTTGAACGGAGTTGCATCAGATCATGAATGCCTAGCCTCATCTGTAGGCGAAGACTTGGAATCTGTTGGGTTTGGCATGGATTTTTTGTTGACATTACATACACGAGGGTGTTGAATTATCACAAAAATCGATTCCTTCGAACTTTCCATTTGGGAGAGCGAGGTCGGCTGCGTCGAATAAACAGAGTCTCTCAAAATGTATTGTAGAAGTAATATGTTTAAGAACATCGAAATGAAAGTGAAACTGAAAAAACATAACTAGCTCAAAGAACTTACCACGCCAATCTGCCAATTATGACTGTTAAACTCTCTAAAAGTTGATGCATCCACGTCCTGTAATTCTTGCAGCAATTAGTAAACAAAATTGCATCTGAAGGATGGCCCCTTCAACTTTAAGCAATGTTCATTATCGATCTTCACTAACACTATTTTGTATGATTCTAATAACTTACCTTGGCTAGTAAATTTTACAAGTGAACAAAGAGAAAAAAGATTTCTGGGTTCATTGTCTCTGTATTGATTCCAATATAATACTTACAACGCTGTAAATAGGAGGGACAATCCTATTCTCTTCAGACTTAAAAGTTTGCATTACAGAGAAACGGGAGGCCAAGTCTTGGGACCTAAAAATCCAGCTGCAATAAGGAGAGGAAAAAGCCAATAACCTTAAAGACTGAAATTCTCCCAAACAAAATTAAGCTATTCTCATAAAAGTATGATCATATACATATACATACCCGATGTAGCAGAAGATGCAGAAGAGGGCCCATTCTCGTACTAACAGACGAAGCCAGTAAATTTCCACTGAATCATCCATGTTCAGGAATATCTGAAAACCAAACAAAAGACGGAGGAGTGAGGACTGATCCATATATAACATATAAAATGGGTTTAACGGTAAGATGCCATATCGAATCATACCATAATTTCTGCCATGACAACAATTTGCATTATTCCCCGGAATTTTCTGTGTAATATATATGAAAGTAGCACATCAGAAACAAGATTTAGCATCTAAATATGACATGTAGATAAGAGTCTACAAAGTAATTGCATACTTGAACATCTTGTATTTGGTTAGAATGGCATCGTGCATTGCTTGAACGTCCTCTTCCATAATGAAACTCAATTGTTCTTGCAATGCCAGTAGATTTTGATATATGTGGTGGAAAATCACATAGAAGGAAATGAAGTAATTAAGCAGAAGTAAGACCTGGATCAAATAGGAAGCTGGGATTGAGAATCAAGGGAGGTGAAATCGTGCAGCAGCAGTCATTTCTAAAGCATGAGGCTACAGCTCAGTAAACTCACACAGAAGTAAGGTATGGAAGCTCGGTAACCAACAAGCGTCAAATAAAATATACAGCCAATCGAAGCAGTAGTTCGTCGCTCAGAAATTGAAAGGTGCTCGGACATGATGCAATAGCCATGAGAAATAAGTAAAAAGGACACAACAGAAGCCGTCTGAAAGAGCACTCCAGTTACATATACCCCAAATGACATCCATAAGGAGCATGTCTCAATATAAAAACATGAATACCTGCGATAGTAGATTAAATAGGAGTTGAAATGGGACAAGAGAAACTATAAATTTTGGGAATACAAAGTCCCAGATCATGGTATATGAGTAAGGACAACTTTCTCCATTGACAAGAAGCCTTTTGGAGAACCAAAAGCAAAGTCACGAGAGCTTATACCCAAAGTGGACAATATCATGCCATTGTGGAGATATGTCGAAATTGGTTGTCCCTAATAAGAAAAGTAAAGAACAAAATTACAAGATTTGCAGACCAATCTCATTTCAAATCAGATCAAGGGAAGATTTCACGTCGATATTGAATTCCAATTTAACAGTTTATAACACCATTTACCAGAAACAAAAAAAAGGAAAGTAGATTGAACATACCAAAAAAGGAAAGATAAAGTTAGCTGCAAGGCTTTAAGAAGAGGAATGGAGGCGAGTGACCACTGCAAGTTATTGGTCTGCTCTTGAGCAACAACAATCCATGAAAAAAAATGAAAAAAAGTCACAATTAATACAATAATCCATGAAAAAAGATGAAAAAGAAGTCACAATTAATACAAAATCCACACCTGAAGCTACAAAAACGACGATGATTGAAATTCCAGAAGAAAACGCTAAATACATAATTGTTAAAGAAGAATACGCATACAGTTAAAAGAACTTATTCGTCATTTTCTTAAGGCGACAATTTCTAACCTCTGTAACAACATCAAAGGGGGAAATTAATTAATTATTGTTGAATTGCTTGCAAAACAAGACGAACGAGTAACTCGGAAATCAAGTACCGAGTCAAAACCGAAAGAAGCGAGAAAATTAAATAATCTAACAAACCAATCGATATAATCCTCTCGAATCAAAGAGTGCATAGAGATCAAATTAAAAAAGATAAACGCCGTTTAGTTTACCCGAATCAAGCGATATACAAAATTACGTATGATTAAACCGAATCAAAACGATCAAAGTAGGCTCCATCAATACAGAAATTGATCCATTCAGAGAGTTCACTTCAAGAACTGATAAACAACTAAAAGATTCATCAAAATCCACCAAATCAGCTCTTAGCCTAAACTGATTTCAAACTCAAAAAGCTGCTTCCCACATAATCAAAGTTGAGAACAAACAGTGAACAAGAAAGAAGAAAGTATCCGAACCTGAAAGTGACGGTTCTTGTAGATGTTAACAGTCCAGGAGCAGGCGGAGAGTAGCCAGATGAAGGAGAAGACCAAGTAGATAGAAGGAAGAGGCCGATACGACTCGTCGACTCCGATGGGATGCGACTTGTCGACACCGTCGGACACGTTCATTCTTCTAGCGAAGATTGAAGATAGTGCCCCTTTTTTCGGTCGTGGAATTAAGTGCCTATTTCCCGCTTTATATGCAGCAATTCTAATAAATAAATAAATAAATATATATATATATATATATATATATATTGCATGTTTCTGATTACGTGGAAATCTATTTTTATTATTTTGTCTAAAAACGACCGTAAATAGAAAATTTTAATTCAAATAGCATAATTAAACAAGCATTAAAGTTTGACTAATAATAACATCAATTAATATATATATATATATATTAAGCAAGAGAGTTAACAATATTTTATCCCTCGATGAAAATTAATTAAGATCTTAAATTGGAATAAATGGGGAATATTAAAACATTTAAAGAATATTAATTTGGTAATTAAATTCAAAATGTGGGCACGTCGGTGTCGGGAAATGAGGTTGGTGGTGTGATGTCCTCCTAACCACTTTCCCCAAATTCACCACAATTTTTTGGATCATCAACTCCACCTAAAGATAGTTTTATTTTATTTTTTATTTTTACTATTACACCCTCCATGTATATTAAAGTTACCGTTCTAAAGTTTCATTAAAATTTGAATGAGAGTAAATTTTATAATCATAGGACGTGCAGCCCATATTAAGAGGTTTTGGTCGGAATATAATTCCATCTAAAGATTTGGGAAGGCCCACAAATAATAATATTATAATTATGAAAAATGGAAAAAGAAAAATAATAATTTAAAGGGTGATATATGAATGTAGCATTAGGTAAACAAACATACTACCAACTTACTTTCACTTTCCTTCTCATCTAATATTTCTAATCCATTCAACCAAAGTCAAACCCATCTAAAAAGCTTTCAAATTTCTTTTATCGTTTCAATGACTATATATATATATATATAGATGACAGCATACTTGCGATTGTACGGCACTCACTTTCCAGCAACAAGTGAGTTAAGTCAATTCGTTCTTACGTCGCCTATGGCCAAGCGACTACCTATGCTTGAGCATCTGGACTCGGTTTAAGAAGAAGATTTTAGAAAGCGACTACCTATGCTTGAGCATCTGGACTCGGTTTAAGAAGAAGATTTTAGAAAATGAGGGGAGAGAGAGATTTTTGAAAAAGAGATTTTGAAAGAGGTGTTATATATGCAAGCAAGAGAGACTCATACTATAATACTATTGATAGCGAGAGGTTGACAACTAGTCGTATCCCCTATATTACATTTTGAGGCATTTCATGTCGGCAGGCCTAGACATAATTTTTTCGAAACGTCGTACTTTTCAGAAGTACAAAATTAAAACACTAGAACATGGAAAGACATAAAGGGTTTGGCTTGTGATGGGCATACGGCCATGGGCAACACGCCTTGGACGAGCATGGCTATGACATCCTCCCCCACTTAATTGGTTGACGTCTCTATCAACCGACTACTTTCAAACCTGGCGATGTGGGTGGCGGCGGAGTCCAGATCTTCGCCGCGTTCCCAACTGGTTTATTCCGTAGGGAGATTCTTCTATTTGATAAGGAATTCGCGAATCTTCTGTACAGGTCTTCCTATCTTCCTAACCCTGTCAACTAGAATCTCCTTTATTTCTTTGGTGTCTCTTTGTTTCAGATCAATGCTCGGTCTAGTGATTACATTTCGCTGGTTGTCGTCTGGGTCAGGGTGATAGGACTACATATTGCCATATAAATATCAATACATAAGCCATTTATTATTATTTGTTTTAGTCTATTACGTATTGTCATCGGTTTCACAAATTTAAAACGCGTCTACAATGATAAGTTTCCACACTCTTATAAAAAATATTTCATTCATCTCTCCACGAGGTAAGATCTTATANTTTTTTTTTTTTTTTTTTTTTTTTTTTTTTACTTTGAAATAAGTATATTGATTTTTTATTTAAATAATAATATAAATATCAATATATAAGCCATTTATTATTATCTCAAAAGTGGATGGTTGAATCCTTCATTATCACAATGATTTAACTAAAAATTAATAAAAATATTACCATTAATATCGTGTAAGAAAGTAGCTATTTCTTATTGGGCCTCGATTTTCTATTTGGGATTGAGTAACATCACCGGCCCAAGGAGGATAAGCCCAATAAGGCACAAGGTTGGCCCAATACATGGCCCGTAAGGCAAAATTAATAACATTATTAATTAAAAAATAGTTGGAAGCAATTTACAAATAGAATACGTTAACATACTGGTAAATAATATAATAAAAAAAATTATCAAATCATGGCAACATTATAATAATTTCCCATTATTTTTATAATTATATAATTAAATATCAATTTCAACAAAATTGACACATTTCTATTCAACTTTGACTCAATATTGTCTGTATAAATTATTAAATAATCATTACTCCATTATCGGTGCAAATGAATAAATATAATGATAGTGTTACTATTTTTTTTTTAATTTTTTGTTAAATTTTAAATAATCAATTCAAATTATTAGATTTGAAAACAAAAATCAATCGAGATATAATTATAATTATTTACTTTAGTATTATATTATTTACAAAATTATAAAACATATCTTTTCATTAAATCAAAGATATGTTTCGATTAAATCATAGCATCCCTTATTTTAGATTTCGGTTCAATTATTTAGTCTAAATATTATTAATAAAAGAAAAAAGAATATTACAATTTTTTAAAAAACAATTCAAAATAATTAATTATAAATACATATTTGTGAATTGCTTATCGGAATCTTATATGCAATTATTTTTTAATCATGTTACATTTTTTTAATTGTTTTTTATAATTAAGACAAATTTGTGAAAGTCAGAAAATAAGAAAATTCCAGCAGCCAATTAGAGGGGAGAAGAAAGATAGAAACCCTAAAATGGTGGGTCCCATATTTGTGATTTGGGTCCTACGCTTTTTCATATATTAAAATAATAATAATTTTTAAAAAATATTATTTTTTAGTGTTTTATAACAATTTTTAATAAATTTATGGAGAATTAATTGAAAAATATAATTAAAAGTTTAATTAATTAATTATAATCAAAATTCAATTGTACAAATATATATATATATATATATATATATATATATATATATATATATATATATATATTCTCAATAAATAGGGTAGGTTATATTTATTACAACCGGAATAAAATTGATTTTTTAAAAATGAATTTTATCTAAAAAAGGATAAAGACGGCGACGTTTAAAAATGACCAAAATTGTAATTTAGTAAAAAATATATTAATTATTATTATTATTATTATTTAAATCTGTGTTCCTAGGGGCTAGGAGCGGCCCCAACGACATTCCCTACAAAAGCTTCTCATTGCTATATTCGAACAGAGCATCAAATCCACTGACTCTGTTACAAATGGCGAAGCCAAAGAGCTCATTTCCGACTACTCCACCACCACTTTCTTCTTCATTTCCCTCCACCCGACCGGTTTCCGGTGCCGGACCGGCTCAACCAGACCCACCGCCCCGCAAGAGAACCAGAGACTGCAACAGACATCCTGTTTTCAGAGGCGTACGGAAGAGAAGCTGGGGAAAATGGGTGTCGGAAATTCGCCAGCCGCGTAAGAAATCCCGAATTTGGCTCGGCACTTTTCCCACGCCGGAAATGGCAGCGCGTGCACACGACGCGGCAGCGTTGTGTATTAAAGGTGACTCGGCTATCCTCAATTACCCTGAACTCGCCTCATTTTTGCCCCGCCCGGCGTCGCTCATGCCGCATGACATTCAAGCAGCCGCCGCTAAAGCGGCGGCGATGGCCACTGCATTGCCGTCGCCATCGGAGGAGGAGGAGGAGGAGGAGCTTAGTGAGATTGTGGAGTTACCGAATATAGAAGACGATTTTGGTACTGAGTCACTGAACGAGTTCAAATTGGTTACTGAATCGTGGGAATGGTGGGAGTACGTGGCAATGCCGTTGGCAGCAGAATTCGGCGGCTGTTCTTTCTCCGACCAATGGGCGGCGGAGGACAGTATATTCCCCTGCAGCTTTTATGGTGCTCTGTGGGATTAATTACCGCGGGATTGCCAGGTAAAATTGGCGACAATTCACGCGGTAAAAAAATATATAAATTATTGCTTTACTCCATAGCCATTAGCCACCGAGGTTATTTAAATTTTAATTAAAAATAATATAATTGATATTCTTGTAAGATATTAAAAATGTATTGAAATTAAATACTGTGATATATTTGTTATTCTAATCCTTAGTTTCCAGGTTGTCTAATTTTGGAGTTCTTCAATTATTTTCAAAATAAGGTCGATTAATAATTTAGTTAAATGAATATTTCCATTCAAAAAATAATTATTATTTAGATAAATGTCTTTTTTTTTCCTTGATAATGACTATAAATAAATTGACATGGCTTCAAATTATAATTATTGGTTTTGTAATATTCATACTTTTATATTCTATATTTTGTCTAATTTTATCTAACGTTTTTTCCATCACGAGTAATAATTTTATTTATTATTTAAGACCATTTCTAATATATATTTATTGGATGAAAAATTAGAGGAAACTACGGAGTTGAATTAATTAATTTAATTGTTTATTGAATTATCATAGGAAAAAGCGATAATTAATTTGAACTATACTTGGCAATTAAATTATTAATAATTAAAAAAAAATAGAATTAAAAGTATAGTTTAAAATTTTAAACGGTAATAAATTTGAAAATGGTATTATAAAATTGTTGATAAAATTTTAATATCCCCATTTAAGAAAATGAAGGAGTGGGGGATAGATTTAAGAGATAAGATTGAGGAGAGAGAGTACCGTTGGCGTTGGGCGCAAGGGATGAAGTCGGAACGCGAATTGGGATTTTTGTCAGTGTACCGTTAGTGGGACCCTCACACTTTACCACTAAAGACAAAAAAAAAATAATAATAATAATAATAATAAATAAATAAATAAATAAAAACAAGACTTTAATGTTAATAAATTAATATCATATGTGAAAAATTTTAAATTTTAAATATCAAAACGTTTCCTTACGTCGGATGACGTGGTACGTTTAAATAATTCCATCCACGTGATTGGATGTTTGGAAAAGGTTAAGCTCTCACCTTTTGTTAGGGGTGTACATCTAACTCGCAATTGGACAACCCCAACCAACCCAATCCAAATTATAAGGGTTGGGTTGGGTTATTTTTTCTGAACTCAGAATGATTCGGTTTAGTTTCGGGTTCATAGGATAAAAGTTCGAATTGGACTCTCGATAAACTTATAAATATACCGTAAGAAATAGAGTGTATCACAGGTTTGACTCTATGCCCAGATTAGACTCTTGTCGATTTAATTTTTTTTTTTTGTATTTTGTTTATTTTCTTTTATATTTTGTTTATTACGTTATTTTATTTATTTATTTTTTTTTTTTGTATATTTTAAAATTTTCATAAAAAAAAATCTCAATATATCAAACTCAATTTATTTTATGATAGGTTATTGAATATGATTTATACCTACATTTAAGTTATTTTAAACAACAGTGTACACTGTTCAATGTTCATCGACTAAACCTGCATTTGAGTAATTTGAGAGCATATTGTTTTCATTTTACATATTCTTAAATGGATTTGTTTAAAACTCGGAATTTTTTCTATATTTGTGTTGATTGGAAGAACAGACTTTAAAATTTATTTTACTTCTATCTATCATTTTTTTTATTGGATTTGGTGAAAAGTAAATGAATTTAAATATATAATTTTATCACAGTTCTATCTATCATTTTTTTTTATTGAACTGGGTGGAAAGTAAATGAAATTTAAATACATAATTTTATCAGGAGTGGTTCAAATGATTTTTTTTAAACCGGTAATTTCTATATTTGTATTGATTGGAAAGACTCTAAAATTCATTTTACTTTTCATTTATCATTTTTCTCATTGACGCCGTGGAAAGTAAATGAATATAAATATATAATTTTATTAAAAGATGTTCAAAATATTTCTATTGTTCTAGTGTTTACAGCCTTGGTTAGAGAATTTTTTATTGTTTTACGGGTTCCTTAACACCTAAACCTGTTACACAAAATTTTTCGATAAAAAATGAGTTTCAATAAATTTAAAAATTTTGTTATAAAAATTTTGTTATAAAATTGAAATAGGTAATTATAAATTTAGATGTATTTTTACAATATTTTTTATTTTTGATAGGTATAGTTTCTTTAAACTAATCATTTTTATTATTTTTTATTTTTATATCTATTATTTACTTATATTTTCTCAAGAAGGGTCGGTATTTAGTTGTATTTAGTTCTATAGTAACGTTGAATTAGGTTAAGATGTTACAATTTTCTCTTGTTATTTGTTGTGTTGATGATTTTTTTTAATGATTAATTATTGTTGATGATTTTTTTTTAATGATTATAGATTTATTTGTGTTTGTTTGTGATTTTTAATATTTTTTTATCTCAAATTCTATGAATAATGATGAACTGTGGATAAATAAATTTTTTAATTTTTTTTTTAAGTTGACAACCCAACTCGAAAATAGAGGGTTGGGTTGGGTTACTAATCCAACCAACCCGAACCTTTGAGTTGGGTAAAAAATATTCCCAAATCGAATGGACCATGTACACCCCTGCCATTTTTAATACAAATTCAACACAAACGTATTCTAAATAATATAATTTATGGTAAAAATTGGATTGGGTTAGTTTTTTTTTTCGAGTTTAGGTTTAGTAGATTTTTCTTTTAAAATATAAAAATTATAATTAATTTGGGAGCTGACATTTTTTTGGTCGAGTCAAATCAACCAATCAAAAAGTAAGGCTACAATCCAACCTTAAACATTAAAAATATTTGACATTTATAATCAATATAAATGATGACTCTTAAATATTTAATATTTGAGTTTTATGAAATTTTAGTTATTAAGGTAAAATGTACCACGGTTGAGTTTTCTTATTTAGGTTACCCGTCATCAACTCAACCAACCCAAAAATTTCCAATTTGAGCATAAGCTCTAGTGACTTTGTTTTGTGCTTCGGTGTACATGTATTTCTTATTTATAGACCCATAATCTTACACTTATAAGATCTGGTGACTTTACTTTGATCTACGTTTTGAACATTCGTACAAGATCTAGTGAGATATTGTTCATTACCTTCCTAGTAAATTTCAAGCACAACCAAACAAAGAAAAATGTTTGGAGCTAAAAAGTCAGCCATTATATTTCCCTACGCGTATAGAAACTCGACCATAAATTGAAGGCCACCACTAAACTTCATGGAAAACGCTGTGTGAAACGAAATTAATTATTGTTCCAAAATAAAAATAAATAAATAAATAAAGGAAACTGCCCCAATTGACTTGTGTGTGTAAGTCAATCAGCTAAGCTTCCAAGAATTTGTTCCATCAATTTCTTATAAATCCCACCCTCATTATCCTCCTCCACTCATTCAATCGCTTTGCAATGGATCAGAATTTCTTGCAGGCAAATTCTGTGACAGAAAACGAAGCAATTAACCCGCAACATGTCGCCGACGATGCCGATGTCGATACGGTGGTGAACGACGCGGTCGAGTCGCCATTTCATGAAGCTTGTCGCCAAGGTCATGTCAAAGTAGTAGAGGCGCTTCTTAAGGCCAATCCCAATGTTGCTTCAAAACGAAACGCCGACAAACTCACTGGCTTTTCACTTGCTTGTTCCCACGGCCATCTCGATGTCGTGATCCTTTTGTTAGCTGAAAATGGAGCCTCGAGCTACGAGGAAGATGTCGGCGAACAGAGTTGTATTCATGTAGCGGCGTCGAATGGGCACACGGATGTGGTGAGAGAGCTGGTTAATGCGAGTCCAAAATTGGCACACTTGGTGGACTCGAATGGGAACTTGGCGTTGCATATAGCTTGCAGCAAAGGGTTGAGAGAAATGGCATGGACGTTGCTGCAACGCGATGCGAATATGGGTATGCAGTACAACAACAATGGGTACACGCCGTTGCATTTGGCTGTCATGAATGGCAAAGTTGCAATTCTTGAAGAATTTCTGTCGTTGGCTTCTTCATCCTTTTACCAATCTACAAAAGAGGGAGAAACCATCTTCCATCTCGCCGTTCGTTATGGCCGGATCGATGCGTTGGTTTACTTGTTCCATGTCTGTAATGGATTGAACCTATTGAACTGTCGAGATCGTTACAGTAACACTGTTCTTCATGTTGCTGTTGATGCTCAACGTTATCAGGTAAATTCAATTGAAAAAACCCATTTAAATTATGAAATGAAATCAAACAATTATTTATGAAATCCCCTGCAGATAGCAGAGTTTTTGATCAGAAAAACAGGGGTGGAGATAAATTCCCGGAATTACAAAGGACAAACCGCCCTTGATATACTTGATCAAATCGGAGACACGCCGGAGAATCGCCGACTGGAAAGTTTACTGATTAAATTCGGTGGCCGGAGATACTCCGAAGTGTTATCCCCTTCACAATACACCGACATGTCTACCATTTATCAGACCAACGCCGCCGCTTCCTCCTCCAGCCCCTCCTTGTGGAGCCACGTGGATGGAAGAAGCCAAGAACTAGTCGTCCCAACCATGATTCCGTCGGACTCAAAATTTGCCGATCAGTTTTCGACTAAATCGGAGGCGGAAAAAATACCATCCCCTGTTTTAACCGATCACGACCATAAAATTAACTCCCATGTGAAACGACACCGTGTCAAAACCTACATGGAGGCAGTCCAAAACGCGAGAAACACGATTGTTTTGGTGGCGATTTTGATCGCGACGGTGACATTCGCCGCCGGGATAAACCCGCCCGGCGGAGTGTACCAACAACAAGACGAGAAAAACAAAAGGAAAGTAGGGCAATCGACGGTGAGCGACACGTTAGCTTTCAGAATCTTCATGGTGTGTAACGACGTGGCATTGTTCACGTCGTTGGGGTTGGTGATCGTTGTGATCAGCGTGGTTCCGTTTCGACGGAAGCCGCAGATTGTGATGGTGATGGTAGCGCAGAAGGTGATGTGGGTGGCGGTGGCGTTCATGGCGACAGGGTACGTGGCGGCGATTTGGGTGGTGGTACCACGCGATGAGGGTATTGGGAATTGGGTGTCGGTGGTTACGGCGGTGAGTGGGGGTATTTTGGGAGTAGTATTTATTGGATTGACTGTGATGTTGATCGAGCACCATGTGCATAAATCGAAGAAACGAAGAAGAAGAAGAAATGGAAGAAAAGAAAATTCAGCCAAGACGGAAAGTCAGAATTCGGATATTGAGAATTGTTATGAAAGAGGATATCGCTCTTTCTAAACTGTAAAATAATCAAAATCCCAACCTTTATATATATATACCGTATATTTTCTCTCTTATTCTTTGTGTTCATCTAGATTGAATAGGTAAGTTGTTGTGTGATCCCCAATTGAAACTCGGAACTTACACTAAAAGCTCCCCAATTGGAACTCGGAATTAGAAACGATTTCTAAAGAGATTGAATTATATAAGAGGAACGTTATTCTTCAAAAGAAAGAACAGAGAACAAATATGCTAGAGAAATTGTGTTATATAAAATCAAGACATCTCAATCATATAATATGAAGTTCAAAGAAGTTGTGAAAAATGTTTAAATTACCACAAAATAAAGACGAACTAGAAAGCAAGATAGAATAGGTTGACCAAACTTTAGAAATAAAATGAAATTAGAAATAAAATGAAATTAGACCCAAAGATGTTCCACAAGAAATTGTTGCTACACTTAAATTCTATCAATTTACTTAATTTTAAAGCTAGTATTGTAAATCTCATAGATATTAACACTCACTTTTATCATTTTTTTAAAATAATAATTGATGTCTTATACAATAAACTCAAACACACCTATTTCTTAATCCCACGTCATGCTAGTCTTTAAGCATGTTTTGAATCACTTTTTAAGAAGGGTTTAAGGTAAGTTTTCTAGTGTTTGTGCTGCATAACTCTTCCTTCGTCATGAAAGGGATGGAGGAGGACTCGAATGATTTACTATGTGCATTCCGAGATCTAAAAATTAAAATAGTTTACGAAAAAAGAGAGTTCCAAACAACCTCATTCTTTAAAACACTCGAGATCAAAGTTAATACACCATAAAACCACTAAAAGCTATCTAAATGAACAATCTCAGCTAAAAAAACCAGTGGGATGCTACCATGTTTACACACCGTACAAGTTTCATTTGATTTAAGGACACTATGAAATCAGAAGGGACAGAAAGAAACACCATATTCTTTACTTTAAGTTTTCCCATAGGCAGAAGGTTCATTTCTCATGAGGGTTCAGTTTTTGGAGAGCCAAATAACATATTGGATTGCAGAAGTTGTGAGCAAGCAGCAAGTAAAGAATGTGAAGGCAATAGATATGGCAACGTGGTTACAAAAGCGTTGTAATGGCTTACAAAAGTTAGGCAGAGTTGTGTGCCGAATGCCAGTGCGATTCAGATTTGAGATCCCAGCTGCAGCTGATCCAGCACTCATCAGTGCATATGCCAAGGCCTGCGACCAACACAACAAATTCTTGAAAAACACTCTAGTATACCCTCTTTTGATGATGTTAGAAATCACGACTCTCCACAATGGTATGATATTGGCCACTTTGAGCATAAGCTTTCATGGCTTTGCTTCGGGCTTCCTCAAAAGGCCTCATACCAATGGAGATAGTATTTCTCACTTATAAACTCAGGATCTTCCACTAAATTAACCAACGTGGGACTCACTTTCAATAATCCTCAATAATCCTCAACAATCCTCCCTTCGAACAAAGTACACTATACACTCTCCCCTAAAGTTTTTTACGGAACTCTCGAATAGTCTCCCCTTAATCGAGGCTCGACTCCTTTCTCTGGAGCCCTCGAACAAAGTACACTTTTTGTTCGACATTTTAGTTACTTTTGACTACACCTTCGAGGCTCACAGTTCTTTGTTCGATATTTGAGAATTCTATTGACATAACTATGTTTAGAGCATGACTCTGATACTATGTTAGAAATCACCACTCTCCACAATGATACCATATTAAAAATGACATAAAACAACCGTCTAGTCTTTCTTCAATCAATATGCTACTATTTCCCTTACCAGATCAACAGCGAAAATAAGCCAGGCTTGACGTCTGGAGCCAAGCACTGGGGACTTCCTGACAAGCTTGGAAGTAGTAACGAGAAGCTGCAGCAAAGAGTAGGCAGCGACAGCCCCTGAAACTCCAACAAGATACCTACACTCACAAAAAACTCACGGGGTTCAACGAATTTCAACTCATTAGAACAAAAACCCCACAATCCAATTTCTGTTGTATTCAACACGTAATTCATTTTTATAATAAAACAAGTCTAAGCAAATGCAACAAACTCTTTGTTTTAGAAATTGGGTCCATTGAAACAATAAGAACAATAAAGAAAGACGAAGAAATTATGCGGAAGGCAGTTGGTTAAAATTTTATATAGATAGTCATCAACCGGTCCAGAAGAAGACAAACATGAAATAGGGAATATTTTGAGGAAAGAAGAAATTGGGTTCACGGGTTCAATTCTGTTCATTACATTTAGACGAAGCCATAAAACTTGGATGAGGAGGATTTTCCAGATTCCATTTTCTCCATTCGAAGAATTGCAGGTTTGTCAGCATCCAAACAGAGGAAAAACGACTGAATCAACCGTAAGATTTAATGTGGCCTTTGCCAAAGTAGGCAAACCAGTAATAATGAAATCAAAAGTGATCGGGAACTAAAGGAAAAAATAGATGACATTCTGTTTGGATGCGAAGAAATCTCAGTAAGAAACAAAAAGAAAATGCAGTAAAATGTTTCCCCCAAAAGCAGACAGAAAACACCGTCCAATCCTTAGCCCTCCAATTTTCTCCTCTCCGCTCCTTGGATGAATATCTGAAGCATTCCAATAAAATATTGAAGGAGAACAAACGATGAAGAGAGGCAAACAAGAAATTAGAAGTTACAGCAGTGATATAGTTACAGAGGACCGCCATTCCTCCACAGAGCAGTCACGTTTCAACTGATGGATCTCACGGTTCTTCCTTTCTTACAAGTCAATCACTTATTCAAATGACCAAAACCTCTAAGGCATTAAGCACCAACAAAACAAACGACGAAACTTACTCGAATACGTCCGAGAACGACCACTTGGAATGAACGGGAAGTTCAAATCCGTAAATGGAAACCGTGCTAGACTCCGCCGCCGTAACCATCAACGACATTGCCGTCACCGACGTAGCAACACAAATCAGCCTCAGCATCAACTGACACAAATCAGCTCTCAGGCGGTCTAAGCTTCGGTCCGACGGTTCAATCAGTCCACCAATCGGTCTAAGCTTCGTCATCTCCGGTAGCTGCACCGCTACCTCCGGCACAGACGACATTTTCCGGTCACCAGTCATATGGTAAAGTTTCAGGCGAATCTTTCCGGTGGGATTCTCTGAGAGATCGTGAGAGAGAATTCTGTGTTGTACCAGCGTTCTTGTGGAGAAAGTTAATAAATAAAATATAAAGAGAGTTTATTTATATCATTCTGCCGCTCGGTATTTTGATTCCCTCCAATTTTTACCGCGGTAAAATAAATTTAAAAACACATTGAATAATTTTTTACCAACGGTAAGACTTAGAACCGATGTAAAGCTAATCAAATACTTGCCCTCGTACTCAATGCGTCAGAGCTTGCCCCACAGATGTATTAGAAATGATACCTTGGGACGGAGATAAAGCTAAGCAAATAGCTTCGGCTCTAAGAACAGAAGACTATGTTGGCGGTAAGAGATGCGAATCTGCCTGTTCGACAGATTTCTTGAGTGTTCGCGTTTATTTATGGTATGAAACAACTCGAAGCATGGATCTAGCTTTTTGATATGTTTTCGAAAGCCCATTGAATCCATTTGATTTCTTTTTTTACTCTTTCTGTAAGAAAAGACTCAGTCTTACGAACAAATTGAGTTGTCAATACAGTGTCAGACCAAACCTTTCTTCTTTTTTATCGAATTTTTTTCTTCATTCAACAGTAAAATAAGTCAATTTGTTTGGTCACGGATGAAGTAGTTTGTTTCAAAACATCGAATAATTAAGTAGTTGTTAGGCTTTAAATGGAATTATTGCTACCATTCATGCCTAACTCTCTTAACGAGGAGATTCAAATCAAATTAGTTTATAATAATTTTATAATAATTAAAAGAAATAGACAGAAAAGTTACTCGAAAATTAATTTTGTTAGACTTAAATTTCAAAGCTGTGATGCCACTTGTTGTATGTAGTAATGTCGCAACCAAAAAATGTTTTGATACTCAATTATTGTAGTGAGAGCGAAAGAAAGATTAATTACCCTCACACACCTATAAATTGAACTTAAACAAAGAAACACAAAGATTTACGTAGTTCGGAGAAAAGAAATTTTCCTACATCGACGGGTGGTAATCAATCACTATAAACAAATTGTTTACAAGTGTATCTCTCATACTCTCACACTCCAAAATCTCTCAACAAAATTTCTCCAATTGTTTCTGGTCAAATACAAAAAATGACCATGACTACACATACTCTACATGCTATTGGTGATTATATATATATATAAAAATATTTGTTTTAATATTAAATATTAATTGAATTAAGGCACACTCTGCTCTGTTATGAACAATAATCTCCATAGTGGTATGACATTGTACACTTTGAAAATGGTCCATATCGGTTCTCTTACTATGTACTCATGATCTTCTCCTTAATGAACCAATATAGAACTAAAAAAATCTTCAACAATTATCCCCCTCGAACAAACTGCACTATTGAACCTCTCTTTAAACAGGCTCACAACTTCCTTACACGATGCCAAAGGATTCTACTGACATGGCTAATTTAAGAAAAGTGCATGGTTCGGTTCTGATACCATGTTAGATCACTCTCAGTATAAGCTCTCATAGCTTTGTTTTTTTTTTTTTCTTTTAAATGTCACATTACAACAGAGATAGTGTCTCTTATTTATATACTCATATATTCTTCCCGTTGATTAGTTAATGTACGACTCCAACAACTTTCAACAACTTAATGGTTGAGTAACAAAATGGTGAAGTAACTTTATATCTTCAATCGATACAAGACAGGCTTCCCTGGGTTCCAGATTCTGAAGAACATCAGCAAACAAGAACAATCAAAACCGAAGGTGACCTTCGTGAATGGGTTTTAGGTTCACCCTGGCTCGATGGCGTGGGCCTTGGTTCATATTTTAGGTACGAAGTAGGCCCAACTTTTTATGCGGCCCAAGCCCAAAAAGCCCAATAAGAAACAACCGAATAACCACGAAAATATTAAATACAATTAAAAATAATAATTATAGCTTAATTGCCAATTGGAGGCTATAAATAGGGATTAGCTGAACCATGTGCCAACTAAAATATTACTTATTTTGGCAAGTTACATTAAAAAAATATGAATTATTTAACACAATTAACTATATTAATATTAAATAATTTTGAATTTATCTTCGATTATTTGTATGGTTAATATTGAATAATATCGTTGTAAATTAAATTAAATGATTATTTTTCATGTTTTTTTTTTCTTATTTCCTCACATAAAGAAGGCATTAGCCTAAATACCAAGTCATTATTTGGATTATTTGTATATCACTCTATTGAAACAAAAATAAGAAATTAAAATAATATGCATAAATCCCTTTGCTTTGGCTTTGAACAAAATATAGTCGGTTGAATTGTGAGGGGAAAATAAATATTTAATATTTTTTTCAAATTAAATACGTCAACTTGACTTAGAATTATGTTTAGATTCACACATAAACTAATAATAAAAAACAATAAATAATTCTTAATATTTACCTAACACTATCATATTTTATGCTTTGAACTCCGACCCATATGAATTTAAATACGTTATTTAGTTTAATAATATTAGTGTCTAAACTTTTAAATTCGAGATAAATAAAAATCCTTTAAACTCCATTTCAATTTTTTTTTTTAATAATTTTTGGATTTAATAAAAATCCTTTATGAAATTCAATTATTAGAAAATGGAAATTAAAAAAAAAAAAAAAGTTTAATAATTCAATTCACATAGGGTAATAATGGAAGTTCATATGAATGTGGGAATTAATTGGTAGCCACTAATATATTGTACTATGCTATCCATATGAATAGCATAAATGCATAAGTTAAATGACAAAAATGCCCTTCAACTCTCCAATTTCATGAGAGAGAGAAGAACAACAACTAACCCATTTTCTTCAACCAAAATAACATGCAAAGCTCCCTAGGAATTGAATTTAGCACACAATATTAATATATAATATCCTCAACTTGCATAAATATTATTCAAAATCACTATTTAAATTTGAATACTGTTATTTATAATTTCTTAAATATGAAAGTGGAGGTGTTAAAAAAAAAACTCGATTATAAAAAAAAAATCCAATTAATCTTGTTAGACGAACACGACTCTCCACAATGGTATGATATTGTCCACTTTGAGTATAAGTTCTCATGATTTTGCTTTGGGCTTCTCCAAAAGGTCTCACGCCAATGAAGAGTGTATTCTTTGATTATAAACATATGACCATCTCCTAAATTAATCAATATGAGACACTTTCATCCAACAAATCTAACTCAATTTGGACGGTTTTGGTTGAGTTATGAATCTATTTGGGTTAGGTTGAGTCTAAACAAATAAAAAATTTATGGATTATATTGGTTCATCGCTTCCCCAAAATTAGACTGGGTTGAATTGAACCTGTTCAACATTATTACATTTTTATTACGATACAATATTTATTTATTTATATTATTATTTATTCTCGAACTAGTAATTTTTAATGGGTTGGAAGTTAATTTTTCAAAATATATATTTGAATTGAACGGTAAATCTTAACTAAATGTTTGAAAATAAACAAATAGATAGTTTTACGAACTAATATTTTATCTTTATTAAAAACACAAATTTAAACAAATAATTCAAACAATTGAACCACAAAATGTTTACGTTGGTTTGATTAAGTATTTAATAAGGGTTATTTGGATTGAAAAAATTAACTAGATTGAGTCGAAAATAAGTCAACTCAATCGATCCAACAACACTCCTACCGAAAAGTCAAAATTGCAACCAAAGATGAAAAACATTTATGAAATACAAAAATTAGCATAAAAATCAGAAAATGGATGAAAATTAATTTTATAAAAATGAAGGACTTGAGAGCAAATAATTGTAAAATAATGGGGTGAAGGAGAAACAAGTTTCCTACAACAGCAGCTAGCCAGCTTGCAGTTGTTGTACGTTCCGTTTGTGCACCGATCGAGGATTTGACATTTTTGAATGCCCATTTTATACTTTCTAATATTTATAGTCATAACCTAGGAAAATATAATATTTTAAATTTGACCCCACTTTCTTTATCAAATACCCTAATGGACCCTAGGACCATGGTTTAGTTAGGCGGTTATAGCCAGTTACATAATTCATCCTTCAATTTTAATTTGTATTTTCATACCTAATTTCCTTTTCTTTTAATTATTTAAAAATTTCTCCCTTTATGATCTGTACATATTTTCGTACAAACCAATTGTTTGTTTTATATTCTCAATCATATGATTTAATAATTATGGATTTTGTTACATAATTTTTTTGATTATATTCGATAACTATTTTTGAATTATCAAATAATATTCTCAAAATTTAAGTATCTAAAATATATATTTATTTATTTTTATATGAATATATATTTTTAAAAAATTACTTTTTAAATAGTTAAAATTATTTTAAGAGTTGTGGGATAATAAAAAATAAAAAATAATTATGAAATTAAATAAAAATAAAATAAATATAGGTAAATGTTCGAGTAATTTAGATTCAACCCAATCTAATTTTATGATAATTACCTGAGCCAACTCAATTCATAAAATTTTTATTTATTGAAATTAACTCATACGTATTTAGATTGGATTAATTGAATTTTTCGAATCATTGACATATTAAAACCTTACCTTACGAGATAAATGGTATTGAAAATGGTTAAAAAGTGAAATAATGGCTCATAAAAGCATTTTGAGTGTGCACTCATAATGAGGATTGAACTAAGTTTAGTAAGAGGAATAATCCTCAACAAATTACCTATAATGAGATTCAAATCAAAAGGTCTAGGTGACTCGTAATAAAGATCGACACAGAAACTTCTCTGTAGTAAATGCATTATAAAACTTTGAGAGGAACTCAAAGAGCACAATATTTCTTCAAGTGGGCTCGGCTTGGATTGTTACAAATGGTATCAGAGTTAGACCATTGGGCGAGGTGCCAGCAAGAATGGTGAGGCTTGAAGGTGGTGAATTGTGAGATCCCACATTGGTTGGAGATGAGAACGAATAATTGTTTATAAGGGTGTGGAAACTTCTTCCTAACAAACGAGTTTCAACACTTAAATCGAAATAATGATATAGAATCAACTCGAGAGGGTTGTTGTTTATGAAGTTGAACATGAATCATGACCTTTGTGAGTGAACGAGGCTCGTGTTAGGATTGACACGTGTATATATAATTGAAGTCGTGGCAAGTTAGACGATATAAACGTAAAGTAAAGTAGAGGAAGAGGAATACGTAAAAGAAAACAAAGATTGTTATTATAGGGTTTTGGTCCATTGAATTGAGCAAGGGGTTTGAGAAGAGGATTGGGGGGCATGTGGATGGTACGTAGAGGATACGAAGTAATAAAAAGTGGTACGAAATCCCAATGGATATGGGACTCTGAAACCCATGCTTAGTGGGTGCCTTGGTATTTGTCTTAAACAACCCCCCCATGTGCCTTTGCGACTAAACAAGGGAAAGATTTCAAATCCCACCATTTTTTTTTTCTTTTTTTCTTCACCCAACAAATAATTTTAAAAAGAAAAATAAAAAAAAGGCAATGAGTTCTTCATGTGCAAACATTGGTTTTTGTTTATTTTTTATGGCTCTTTTTTTTTTCTTTTATTTATCATTTTTATTTCATGATTTGATTGGATGAAAATAGGTGTCCAATTTTTTGTTGGGTTTTTTTTTTTTAATTGTTTATGTTATTATTTTTAATTCTTAATAATTATTTAGGATAATTTTGTACGGTTATTCGAGGCACGTCTTCACATATACAGTAATGGTGTTCGACTACAAGGGAAATGACTGACTGCAGTTATTGAGCCCATCTTGTAGCAAGCCAAAACTGCGATTTGAGCCTTCGTTGGCTCTTGATCTTGAGCTTACTTTTCTGGTCCTGAAGCATCACGGACAAATCTAATTGTCTCGTCAACTTACTTAACAGCTCTTAGATACATTTATTTAGTCTTTTTGACTATATTTTGTTGGAAAATGGATGAAAGTTTAGAAAGGAAAATGAAAAAAAAAGTTTGGTTGATTATATTATATTGGCTTGAAATAATAATCCACGTATTCCATTTATATTATCTTTATTTTATGTTTATTTTTATTTTTTGTCTGGAATTCTACATTTAAATTTTTAATTTAAAAATGGTGATAAAATAGAATTGCCAGCTCATCTGTCTTCTTATATGATATGACCAAAATGGACCTGAAAAGGAAAGGAGGAAAAGAAAAGTAATTGCGAAAATATGAAGTCCATGCTAAGATTCCTACGCTACGGTCCACTACATCATATGCCGAACAGTGGGCCCCATGTGATGAGAAATCAAGTATTCATCACAACCGTTCGTTACTCCGAAAATTGAACTCTGATTTATGAACTGATGCTGTTGCGCCATTTGAACCTCCTTCTGCCTTCTCAACTCCAGAACTTTCCGGTGAGAATTCGAGTGTTTCGCCGATATGAATGTTGGACTCGCTGCTGGACGATACTCCGGCACTAACCGGCCGGACTTGTACCGGACGCCGCAAGCGTTGCAGAGCGTTTTAGGTCCCATTGGTCCCGTTCGCCATTGAGGAGTCTTCTCCGCCTGACAATGCAGGCATTTCCGTCCGGTGGATTCGCCGTTCAACGCATCTTTCTTCTTCGATAACGATGATGATTTTGGCGGTTTATGATCCGCCGGAGTGAGGAGGTGGAGAAGGCGTGTGGTCCAGTCGCAAGGAGCGGTTCGCGATCGCTTACTTCGAGCTTTGCAAGGGAGCGGCGTTTCGGCGGGGAAACGCGGCGAGCTCTTCGAGGAATCAGAGGGAATTGATACGGAAGGCGGTAATTCCGAGGAAGATGAAGTTTCTGGAGTTTGAGGCTTCGAAATTGAATGGCTATTGAAGAGGTAATTAAGCGCCTGAAGATCTTTCCCTTCCGTTGAAAATGAATCATCGACGAAATTCGAGAGCCATTCGAGTTCCGCTAATTCTTCGTACTGTAAACAACGAATCAATAAATTGAATCAGAATCCAACTAACCTAACTTCAAACCATTTCAATTTTCGTATAAAATTTACTGAAATATGTTCGTAATCGTACAGAATTGAAGTTCAATCGAATGCGCAACATTATGAACCCTACCGGAACGCAAAGGTCATCAGAGAATCGAGACTCATCGAAGCTTCGAGAGCCGATATTTCCATTGAAAGGATGATCACTGCCAGAAACAGAGGAATTACAGCTATCGACAGCAGTAACAGTGGAGGAATCCGTCGAAGTTCCCGCCACGTTATCGAAGCAACCGTCAGTCATTATCGCATCTTCATTAGAAAAGTCAAGTAGATCATCAATGGTGAAATGCTCCGCAGCCTTAGTCTTCTCCGGCGAAAATTGTCCCACTCCGGCGTCAAAATATCCTCCAATCAGGTACTTGTTCACCTCCATAACCACAGCAAAATCACACACCAAAACCAAAACCAAAACCAAAACCTAAACTCTCTGTTACACAAACACACACACACACACACACGGAAACGCAAACAAAAAGCTCGTCCGTCGAGAGTGAAAAAAATTACAGAAGAATGAATGAAGAGAGAGAAACGAAAATGTGTCCGATGGAGAATGGCGATGATGGAAGAAGGGGGGGATTTTGAGGACAACAACCAAGGGCAAAAACGGTACACCACAATTTTATTTTATTTTTTAAAAAAAGAATGAGCATCTCTCTGCATGCAGAGAGAGATGAATATAATAATGAGGAAGTGACTTGCAAGTTCTGTAAAGTTGTTTCCAATTAAACTCTCCTTTTTATTTTTCCCCTTCCAAAATATACCATTTTAATTTTTCACTTTGACCATAACACCCTTCATTCCACTTCAAATTTAACCTCTCTGCCACCACTATAACTGCAACTCCAATTTCCTCCCAAAATTCAACCTCCAAAGAATCAACTCTGCAGGTTTTGTCGCAGTGATTCCTCCAATAACGTCCAAATTTACAGTCGGATTCTTCTGTGCTTTGGTAAATATATTTTTACCCATCGGGAACTGTGCTTTTTTCAATTTCTTTTTTATTTATTTTTATATATATATATAATAAATATTTAAAATTATAATAATATTAAATTTCTACTCCCTGTTTCCCCATCATAGCCCTTTATTATATTCTTCTTCCCACGTTTAAGCACGAGCTTACAGCTCAACTTCCTCAACACATTACCTCTATGCTCTTTTAATCTCTTTACTCCTACAAAAATTCACTTCTAATTTCTCTTTTTTTATTTATTTATTATTATTATAAAATATTTACTAATAATTATTTGCAAATTATTCTCAATTATATGAATTGGGTTTTGTGTAATATTCAAAGATTTTTTTTTTCAGGAAAAAAGGGGTTGGGTGTGAAAATATAATTGTGGAGGGAATTTGAGGCAATGGACACCGATCCCAAAAAATGGATAAGCTTTGTTTACTTATTTTCCCTGCGATAAAATATGTATTAAATTGTTTTCCTTAATCATTGCACTGTTAAAAAAAAAATTATGTACTTTTTTTTTATTGTACTTTCGTTGCAATAAATATTTTAAACCCTAAATTTCTTTGAGATAATGCATCTCATTTAAAATTTTAATGCTTTAAGCTAAATTTTTACCATTTTTAACGTTTAATAATTGAATTATTTTTCATTCGATACCAGATAAATTACCTATAAATAATATTCTTTTATTATCAACGTTTTGCATATGAATTAAAATAACAAAACTAATTTTTTTAAAACTAAAAATAATAGTTTTTAAAATTTTGCTAAAAAATCAAGTATTTTCTTAATATAGATAAAATATATTGCAAATAAATGATAAAAATAAACACAAATTTTAAAAAAATCTTAGTTTCATTTTAAAACATATAGATAAAATAATATTTAAAGGCTTAATGTTAAAAATAAAAATGAGAATGTAATTATTATAAAATGAGACCCTAAATATCTTAAATAGGCCAAAACTTTATCATTATTATTTTTAAAAAACCAAAGATATTTGAATATAAGCTTCTTTTTTCTCTTTTATTTATTTATTTTATTTTTATATATTTCTTTTGCTTTGTAAGCTTTAGTGTATTTTTCTTTGGAATTAATATAAAGAAAGGATGGGCCCAGAGAGCACGTGACAAAGTTTGTGGTGGTGTCAGGGAGCATGTGAGAGGGTTCTCAAGGTTTTTGGTTCGTAAAAGCCAGCCCATTGGTCCCTAATCCTGGTCAATTTCCACGTGGCCGGAATCTACTGCCCGCAATGACCGTCTTTTTCCTTCATGTTTCCTCGCACGTGCTTTGTCGTTAACGTGTGCAAATAGTGACCNCCCCCCCCCCCCCCCCCTCGCGTGCATTGCACGGACGTATTCCCCTCCTCCTTCGGATGCTTCCTTCTGCTTCTTCACACAACTTCATTGTCGCCTAAAATCTCTCCCCTCTGTCCCCTTCACTTTTTTCTTTTAATTGTTATTTTAAATAATTTATTTCAATTACTTTCAGTTAATTTTTATTTAAATTGTAATTTTATTAAATATTTTATTTCCATATTACTATTTAGCAGTTATTTTATCGTTTAGTAATTCAATGGGCAAGAAATGGTACCCAGTCCTAAATTAACAGGTCCTTTCTCAAGCAATTGGCCAAACAAATGTGACCGATGACCTGTAATTTTAATTCGGGTCGATTCTATTGACTTTATATGGCTAATAAATGTGGGGTTAAAGAGGTAGTGACGAAACAAAATTTTATTTGGTTGTTTTACAGTCCCATAATGAGTATTATTCAACAACCATGGGCAACACCATTATGTCGAAGACGAAATTTTGAAACATATTATTTGTCCTTCATTCGATGTCTTCAGCATCTTGTAGGTTACTAACATATCCCTTACAAATTCAACGTGTTGAGCGAGATAAATGGCTGACGTCCATATTGGTCAAAACTTGCATATAAAATGTTCCATGTATGCAACATGTTACATTCTTTGTCAGTTGGCTACTCTACAAGAAGATTTGATTAGAGATTTCGAACTTTGACGGCAATGAAAAGAAGCTTACGTAGGAAGACAACATGCAGTGTGTTACGGTCATGTTTGTTCAAGACATGTTGTCCATGGTTGTATGCTCGTTCCAGAACTCCTTTTACATGCTTTCATTCTAGATAGGTCTTTACTATTTCACTTTGGGTCAATATGAGGGTGTATGGCCATTCACCAAAACCATGTCTACACCCACGTCACTTCTTCCTACCCTGAGTTACCCTGAGTAGAGAATTCAGAAGCCATTGAAAACAAAGGATCGGATTGCTAAACCAAAACTCCTCTAATTCCATGAGAATATTTGCTGAAACCACCATACCTATTGTGATCGGTTCTGCCTATTTTCTATTGAACCTACCTACGACAACACAGCCAACCGATAGTAAGGGCAAATGAAGGGAGGGCGGTAGACAGCTTTCAAGAGTTCCTTTCAAGCGAACTAGATGCATAAGTGTTAAAATGTTCAAAGTGGATAAGTGGCTACAAGATTTAAAACAGTAAGAACAAACCAATGATATATATATTCCGAAAGAAACAAGATATATCTCATGTACTAAGCTGATTATAAAGTCTGTAACCAGATGTGCGGCAAAAATTAAAGAACTTGATCTATGGCTCTACGGTTGTCACCTGTTGCCAGTCCCCATCGACAGCTTCCTTCCACAAAGTCACGGCGTTGTTCCCATCAGCCACCGCCAAGATGTTTCCAGTCAAAGACCATGAAACCCTCCAGACAGGAGTTTGGAAATTATTCAATACCTTTCCTTCCCATTGATCCCCCTCCCTGGCTACGGTCCATATGATGACTTTTCCATCCTGAGAAGCACTTGCAATAGTAGATTTTGGTAGCCCGAGGTTAGGCGCCCATGCAACGTCCCTAACCCAATCAGTGTGCATTTGAAGTGCAGGGAAACAGTCCATCTTCCAAATCCCATTGTATGGTTTCCAAACCTTAACAGTATTATCACAACCACCAGAGCAAAGCTTTTGAACAGGATCAACAAAACCAGAACCAACGAGAGCGCCCGGCGCGGATGAAGGGGCCCATGAGACCGATGTAACACCAAGAGGGTGAGCTTGGTCAATCCTTGATGTATCCCAACCACCATCCGGCCTTGCAGTGAATACTGAGATATTTCCATCAGAGGAACCACATGCCAAACATAGACCCACTTCATGCGGAGCCCAAGCAATCGAGTTAACTGATGATTTATGCTCATAAAAAACATGAGCTTGAGTCCACTCATTCTGATTTCCCTCCTTCCATATAATCACACGCCCATCATAAGAACATGAAGCCAGCAAAGAACCGAATTTCGGGTGTGCCCAAGCAGCCTGCCAAACTGGTCCTTGGTGACCAGTAAGCGTGGCTAGATGCTGAGATGCCGAATTGCTGACTCCAATTATCTTAATGGTCTGGTCAGATGAAGCTGTTGCAAGGCGCTTGCCATAATAATCCATCGCAACATCATGGATGGTATCCTGGTGACCACTTTCAATCTTCTGAGCAGGCATTTCTCTACTACCAATACGTCTAACTCTTCAGCTAAGCTAGCAACCGGGATCAATTCGAATACCTAACCAACTTCTGACTAGCCCTCGGACCAAATACAATTCTTATTACACTGTCTTCAATCTATCAGATTCCAAAGGGGAAATAAACTGGAAAACAAAAACATAACAGAAATTCGAAACAATATGAGACAATTCCTAATCGACCCTCGAGTAACTAAATTGCGAATGATAATCGAGTCTAACAAAATTGATAGATCTTAATTCTGAGTTTCAGAGTGTCATCATTGGAAACAGATCGATCGAGTCAACCAAATCCTAAGAAATCAACAACACAGTAACAAAAGAAAACCCGGAAAAGAAACAAATCTCAAATCGATTACAAAAAGAGCGGAAATAAATTCATGGATCGTAAGACAAGACCCAAAACCCTAGAACACAAAATTTAAAGCTCCCGAGTGGGCAAAAGAGAAAAAGAGCAAACCTCGGACGCGAAGTCGATGCAGCTTTCAAGGAGAAGGGATCGTTCTCTTCGCCTGTGATTAATGGGGAAAGGGAAAATAAAACACGAAGAAAGGGAACGTGTTTGAGAAGAAGAAGAACAATAATCAAAGCGAAATGAGGACGGGCAGTTATCGTTTGCCCGAAACCCGCCCCGCCAGGAGTCTGTGTAATTGGGCCTTTGGTGGTTTCATTTGGGCCTTTGATGGACGCGATCACTCCCAATTAGCATATTGGGCCTAGGCCCATATTTGAATTTTCTTCAAAAAAAAAAAAAAAAAAAAAAACATTTTAGGGAAATTGTGGGCAGATTTTCTGAATAGCCTCACATTTATGTTCTCACATCATCTCTCTGAGTCAGCCTTCCCAAAAATATAAACATAATTAATTTCGAAATTTAAAATTAGCTTTAAATATTACTCTTTTTATTATTATTATTATTATTGGCATCTTTAGGATTTCATTGTACTGGACTGATTTTTGGCCCATCATCAGCCGTCTCTGCATTTATTTCATATTTTCAAAAAAAAAAAATTAATTTCATGAATTTAAATACATGTTTTATTTACATTAAATGTATATAAAATATTTGTATAGTTAATTTTTTAAATTAAAATTGATTATAGGATATAAGTGGAAAGATAAAACTGGCATCCTATGTTCTTTTTATATATATAAATAAAAAGTAAATTAAAAAAGAAAAAGGCTCCGGTCATGACGGCGTCAACGTTTGGGAAAAAAGGCGTCAACTCCGGCGGTGGAAAATGGCGTCCACTCCACCAGAAACCTCCACTAGCAACACCAACATGATTCAAGCCACGTCACCATCCGGCTGAGGAAAGAGGGAAAGAGGGCCCACAAAAACACATTCTTGAAGTCATCCCCCGGGAGAGTGGACCCCAGCAATATCTTGTCAGGCCATGCCTGTCCACTACTACCACACCCTGGCTGGCCCCACTCTCTTTCCCAACTCACGTCTCACGTGCCTTCTACATGCTATTTCCATGGTTTTATTTTGGATTAAATTTATATCAAAATATTATCGAAATTTATTTCTTTTCTAAAAACTACTCCTATTTTTTAAAGTTAAATATTATCCTTTTAACATTTTTTAACGCTTCAAAGTTATAAATAAATGAAAAAAAATATTAATAACAAGGTTAACTCTGAGAAACTAGAACACGAAAACATTTGTTAAAAAGTTTTATTTTTAATGTTATAAAGTTGTAAGGTCAAAGGGTCGATTTGGCTTTGTTTGGGATTAAATCCAGCCACAATCGTCCCTTATGGGAGACAAATACTAAGTAAAAATCAGATTGTGGATTAATGTAATTCATATGTCAAATTGGGATGCTTCCTTGGAAATCCGAGCATCGTATTTATCATTTCTAAGTAAAAATCAGATTGGAGATAAATGTAATTCATATGTCGAATTGGGATGCTTCCTTAGAAATCCGAGATCATATTTATCATTTCTAAGTAAAAATCAGATTGGAGATGAATGTAATTCATATGTCAAATTGGGATGCTTCTTTATAAATCTAAGCATCATATTTATCATTTTTAAGTTTCAAGCAATACTTGGAGTAGAATTGCATACGAATGGTTGGAGATGAATGTAATTCATAGAGATGTTTCCTTAGAAATTCAAGCATCATATTTGTCATTTCTAAGTTTCAAGCAATTCTTGTGGTAGAATTGCATCTGAGTCATTCTCAAGCCTTAATCAAGTTTGATTGTGGAATAACTCAATTTAGAACACATTCAATCAAGCTTTAATCAAGTTCGATTGTTGAGTAACTCAATTTAGAACACATTCAATCCAGTCATTCAATCAAGCCTAAATCAAGTTCGATTGTGGAGTAACTCAATTTAGAACACAGTCATTCAATCAAGCCTTAATCAAGTTCGATTGTGGAGTAACTCAATTTAGAACACATTCAATCAAGCCTTAATCAGTAACTCAATTTAGAATACATTCAATCAAGCCTTAATCAAGTTTGATTGTGTGGAGTAACTCAATTTAGAACACATTCAATCATTCTAACTCAATTTAGAACACATTCAATCGAGCTATTCAATCAAGCCTTAATCAAGTTCGATTGTGGAGTAACTCAATTTAGAACACATTCAATCAATCAAGCCTTAATCAAGTTCGATTGTGTGGAGTAACTCAATTTAGAACACATTCAATCGAGCCATTCAATCAAGTCTTAATCAAGTTCGATTGTGTGGAATAACTCAATTTAGAACACATTCAATCAAAGCCTTAATCAAGTTCGATTGTGGAGTAACTCAATTTAGAACACATTCAATCAATCATTAATCAGTAACTCAATTTAGAATACATTCAATCAAGCCTTAATCAAGTTTGATTGTGTGGAGTAACTCAATTTAGAACACATTCAATCATTCTAACTCAATTTAGAACACATTCAATCGAGCTATTCAATCAAGCCTTAATCAAGTTCGATTGTGGAGTAACTCAATTTATAACACATTCAATCAATCAAGCCTTAATCAAGTTCGATTGTGGAGTAACTCAATTTAGAACACATTCAATCAAGCCTTAATCAGTAACTCAATTTAGAATACATTCAATCAAGCCTTAATCAAGGTGTGAAGTAACTCAATTTAGAACACATTCAATCAAGCCATTCAATCATTATAACTCAATTTAGAACACATTCAATCGAGCCATTAATCAAGTTCGATTGTGGAGTAACTCAATTTATAACACATTCAATCAATCAAGCCTTAATCAAGTTCGATTGTGTGGAGTAACTCAATTTAGAACACATTCAATCAAGCCTTAATCAAGTTCGATTGTGGAGTAACTCAATTTAGAAAAGATTTCCAAATCTTGTTTCTAGATCTTTGACTGAGGTAATCTAAGTCCAGCCTCATCTCTTGGTTGTTCTGAATTTTGTATAAAGAGGTGTTAATGACTCTGATTCAAGGATTTTTGCTTCAACAAAACGTTGGATCTTTGTACTGAGGATTAGGGTTGTCTTATCATTGAACTTAATTGTCAGCGTGACAAACATCTACCTTCTCTATCAAATGGTTGTTTTATTTCCCATTCTTTAATTTTAATTATATATATTAAATTTTAATTCTGCTATTTTTTTCCGAATAGTAACTAAGAAACCTTATAAATGATATTCAACTTTATCCACATTTATTTTTTAAATAAATTTCTATTATTTCATATATTTTAAAGGAGGATAGGTTTCATAACCATTAATCATTTTTATATTCAATTATAGATTTTAAATATTCATATAAAAAAAAAAGCATAAAATTTGGGCGCTAATTTATTTTGTTTGTATTGGAAAAAAAACGCGCCAAATTGCAAGTAACAACAATTAAAGGAGAAAAATATGTAACTAAATAAAATAAAAAGTAATGAAAAAATGAAAAAGAAAGATGGGTTAAAGAAAAAAAAAAGACAAAGGATAGAAATGGTATTTTCTCATATCATTATTATTATGTCGCATGTCATATCAAGTCATGTCATGTATGCGGGCTATGTTATGTTGATACGCCATTACCATCTTATATAAGTTTAATTCCCATAATACCCCCCAAAATAAAAAATAAAAAAAGTAATTTCATTAAAATTATCCATAAATAAAAATAAAATAAACTCAGTAAATTTTATTTTATACAAAATAATAATAAATAAATAAATAAAATTTAAAACCCGAGACGCATGCAAGAAACCTCATCATGGTGTCCTCTGAGCCCTCCCCCCGTTTCGCCTTTTGTATTTTTCAAGCATCCTTCTTAGCGCCTCCCATTATTTGAATGCCCCTCGTTTGGCCACTAATTTACGTTTCTGCCACTCCCACTTTTAGCCTTTTGTTTTCGGCTGCGTTGCTTTTTAATATCTGTCACCGCTTTCACATTTGTTCTGTGTGACCAAAAAGCCCTTTTATTCCAATCATTATATCCCATTCTGAAAAATAGACATGGATTTTTAAATAATATCTATAATATACTTGCCAAATTTAAATTAAAAAAAATTATTGCCTTCTAAATTATTTTTGGCTAAGATAAGGTCAATTTATCAGGCGTTATTTAAAATTTTATCAAATTATTTAAAAAAAATATATCGAGAAATTAATTGGTGGTAAATTTCAAAGTGCAGGGGTAATATAGACAATTTGAGTGGTAACAGGAATAAGGCAGGAAGAGTTGGTTAGAAACAGCATGATGGGCATTTTTGGTCTTTAGAGAATCGAATTATATTTAAAAAAAAAAAAAAAAAAAAAAAAAA